>NC_068970.1:15956136-16259166 GCF_016808095.1 Vigna angularis | reverse complement strand
AGGGATATAATTGGATCCGTACGATTCAGGGATGTTTCTGTTATACACTTTAATATAATCTCCTAAATATGGAAGGATAAAATGTGATTGATGACATTATGAGGCAACTCTTGCCCTTCCTTTGTTACTGAAAGCCTTTTGTGATGCTGATTGGTCATCTAATATTGATTGTAAGCATTCTACTTCAGGAGTAGCCATCGTTATGGGTTCCAATTTAATATCTTGGTGTCCCCACAAGCAGCAAGTTAATCTCTGTTCTAGCACAAAAGTACAGAAGTTTGGCTAAAACATCTACTGAACTAATATGGCTTTCTATTTTTCTCACTGAGTTTTAGGTTTCATTTTAGTCCTCCGTTTCTACTTGAGTTTTGGGAGGGGTGTTAGAGTGAATAATTAGTTGTATTATGTAGTCTGTTACAGCTGTTATCTTTTCTATGTATGCTGATACTAACAATAGCTTTTGTTGTAAGCGGTTGCCTATAAGTAATCTTGTAAGGATTTTTTTGGTAAGAGTGGAAATAATAAACAGTTCAATTTGTTAACAAAGTTTCTATAATTCATTTTCTTCAGGATTGGATATGAACTAAATAAAATACTTTTTGATGTTGTTCTTACTTTCTGATATACAAATCACAATTTGTTGGTTTGGACTTAAGAGCATTACTTGTTACAGTATTTGTTGGGATTGGGATCTGAGTATATGAATTAAAAATATGATTTAAGATTAAGTTTTCATCACATTTGAATGTTCTCTAATAAAAAATCTCCTTGTCTTTCGAAACCATATTTTTTTTGTCAATGAATTTGAAAAAAAAAACTATGATTTTTAGTTCGTTAAATTTTGACTACTCTTCCTGATCCTCCCCAGGCCAGTTAAGGGTGCCTTCGCAAAGATGGCTTTCAGGTTGTGGTTACAAGGATAGGTGTGCCAATTGCTGTAATAATGAGATAAAGCTGTGGAATAGTCTTTATGACTTCCCACAGAGGTTTGTCAGCAATGATCTTCCATTTGATGTTTCTTTTACTTATGACGATGAAGACTTGAGTGCATGGGAGTCTGAAGCGAATAGATGGGCAAAAATGCTTTTCCTTTCTACTGAGCATGGCCATCTCCTGGAACCTATTTTAGTGGTTTGCTTTTGCCTTTGTCTTTTTAGTTTCTGCAATGTTTATTAAATCTTAGTGGAAATTAATTATTTATAGGAAAAAGAAAAATCATCAGCAGTGTCTTGGGTTTTACATTTGTTTTGTTACAAGAGAGCAATAGGATCGTTTTATGACCTGCAATTGATACTGCTCATGGCAGGGGTATCCCTGTACAAGTTTTATGCTGTAAAATCTAACAGGGAAATGACAACTGTTATTGCAGTTTATTCGAAATAACGGTACAAATATCTTGAAACAAAACCATGATACGAGATACATAGTAGTCAAATTCATGATTCTTGTCTTGAGCTTAGTTATGGAGCTTCGCAGAGCAAAGGAAAGAGCAGTTGAATATATTGCTAAAGCCGGAGCAAATGTAGAGAAGCCCTTGCCTGGTGTAGTTGATCATCTGGGTTTCATTGATGAAATCTCTGAGAAGCTTTCTGATGAATTTATATATTTATTGGTACCATATTTTACATCTTTTAGTATTGTGATATGTTTATCCATCTACTTTCTATATTCTTAAATGTTTTTTGCAATGCAGGATGATCTGGTTCAGTTTGCCAAGCAATCTTGTTCTGTTTTCTGGTCTGATGTTTTTACCGAGGACACCACCCTGCCTGGTGCTGTGAGAGGAAAACTTGGAGGCCCTAGTCAACGAAGGTTGTCAATTTCTGCTACCACTGTTGTGTTGCAGGCAGTAAGTACATTCTATCCCTTTTATATGGTTGACTGTTTATTTCATCATGAATTGGATACTAGAAAATTATTCCTTGAAGGTGTATCCTTGTAAATTAAATTTTAAATCTAAACCAAGCTGTAGGTATCATAAGGACTTTGATATTTCTTTCCTTCTAGCTAGCTTTGACATTTAACTTTAATGGAATTCCTTGAATAATTTGGGTACTCGTTTACGAAGTAATTTTCACTGGTAGAGCCTGCAATTGTGAGGAACCAACGTTGTAAAAGCTAAAATGATTTATACATATACTAGGAAGGTAATGTTTTTCACTTAATTGAATAAAAGATACAAAACAGCTCAACTTGTAGAGGAAAAAGGGGGCAAAAAATTGGGTGTGTACTCAACATGCCTGAGATCACTCGGGTACCCGACCTAAAATTATCTTGGCCTATATCCTCGATATTAGCACCAATAGTGCACTATAATAGCCAAGACTTTGCGAAATTGGAGGTAAACTAAGGTTAACAACTAAAGCATGTTAGCAAAACATTAAGCAAATTAATCAAGGTGATTGATTGTCCACGTGGGTTAGGCCCAATCATGTAAAAGCCCATAAATATAGTAAAACTAGCATTGTTCACTGGATAAATTAATTACATTTTACCCTAAGGACATTCTACTTATATTGTGTTTTCTCCTAAAAGTGTAGGTTTCAAAGTTTGAAGTTCCTTGCCGATATCCCTATTGGTCTTGTTTGAGCATAATATAAAGTTCCTTGCCAATATACTTATCAGTTCTGGTTGAACATAATCTAATGTTACCTGCTGATATCCATATCGATCCTGGTTGAACATAATCCCAACTTCCCTACTGATATCCCTATCAGTCTTGGTTGAACATAATCTAATGTTCACGGGACGGGACAAGAAGACTACAAATTGATGCTCGTCTGACAGTTTTAAAATGCGACCACAAGGATTGGATTGTGCTTCTTGAGGTGCACTGAACCTTGAAATGGTGGTCAAAACTACCGCGACAAACGATGGTCGAATATTTTTTTTTGTTTGACATATGGTGACAAGCATAGCATGATCAAACAATACCAACTTGAGAAAAATACTAGAGAATAGAGAATGAATATGAGAGCTTAGTTCTCCTCTCATAGTCATATTTGAAATAACATTGAAAGTTTAGACACAATGAATGAGAGAAAAGAGAAAAGAATAATAAAGATAACATTTAGAAACTAGCTAGCAATTTCTTAACCCTTTGGTTGATAAAGATTGGTTCCTTTGACTGAACAAGTTCAATTCCAAGAAAATTCTTTAATGAACCGAGTGTTTTAACTTCAAAGGTTAACTTTGCACTAACTTCCGTATTAGGATTTTCTTTAGAATTTGTATGATCTGTTGCTGTAATTTTGTTCTTTTTATTATAGAATATGAATACTGTCATTGATGCTGACATGTATGCATTACAGTAGTGTGGAAACCATGAGCTCTATCATTACCAATTCATTAACTTTTCTACTAATCAGTAATCATTTCTCTTTTTTACAATCTGCAACACCTTTTTCTTTGAATCGTGTCTGATTTTTCCGTGTTTAACCGAACAGATCATGTCAGTAAAGGCTATATCATTAATCTTCTTGTGGTGTAACCAAATCAAAAGACATGCTTCACATAGTTCTGCTTTTGCATTTATGTGGCAATTCTTCTGGAGGACTACTAGGTGTTCACCTTCTTGCTCAGAGGTAGCTTGCTCTTATTAAATGAGTTATCTGTTATAAAATGTCTAATTTTCTGATTCTGTCACTTTTAAAGTGTGATGATATACTTGTTGCTATGTATGTCTTTTGCAGATGGGAGCAGAAATTTCTCTTGCAGCATATGAAGCATTGGTTTCTATTCTCAGGGTTTTTGCTTCAACATTCTTTCCTCGTTATCTTTATGTGGTTGAGGAAAGTGAGGAAATGTTTTCAGAGGCAGAAGGAAGGCCTCGGTTGGATTTTATGTGTCTGTCTTTCATTCAAAATATTAATAATCTCCTAGGGTCAGGAGTTTTGGCTAGAACTCGAAGAGCTGTTTTGTTGGATATTAAGGTTCCATTCTTTCTCCTTTGCCGTATGGCACATATTTTTGTTTCCATATTATCTGATTTTTGGAAATTAAAATTGGAGTCCAAAATTTTATATTCATTTCTCTTTTGTTATTCTAATTTAAATTTTCTGAATTCATTATCTGTGTCCTGGCATATTAACTAACCTGTTCCATTTAATGATTAAAGCCTTAGCAGTTAATGCACCTGTTTATTTCACTAGTTATAAGATGGTAAACAATAAATTAGAAGATTTTAACTGATTTATTAATGATTCAGTGGGCCTGCCTGGAATCCTTGTTGTCAATTCCTTCGTATGCTCTAGAGAATGGGTTTAATTTGGAGGAAAACCACGCATTGTTCTCAGATGACACTCTAAAATGCATTTTTGGTGATCTTGTCGAGAGGTAAGTAACAGTAAGGTCTATATGCGATTGTGCATGTGTGGAGTGGAAGTGTGTTGTAATTTTTATGTGATTTGTGTTGTCGCAGATATGCTTATTTATGAATTAGATCCCAGACATGGTGAATATCATTAATTTTTGTGTCAATAATACCTTGGGAGTTTTGGATGTGTTGACTATATATTTTTTTTTCTGTTTACCTGGTCTTACTTATGGAACTTATCTTACTCAAAGTCATTTTGCAGTCTTGAAAATGCTGGAGAAAGTTGTGTGCTACCCATGCTGAGATCAGTCAGAATGTTATTTGAGCTGGTTGCTAAAGTGACGTCAAAAACAGTTGTTTCCCGTTGTCACTTAATCGACACCCAGGTTTACATTGTAGCTTGTTGTTTAGTTTCCATGCAATTAACTTTTGCCTTAATTGAATGAATGAATTAGTGGTTATCTTGTTGCCCTGTGGCAAACTAGCTCTGGTTTTAAAATGGGCAGTCAGCATCATGCCCTGGTATAAAGCATTTGTAGCTGTTGTGATAATTTTGAAGATCTTGATAAGCTAGCCTTGATTACTGGTTCTGTTAATTTAACAGTGCGAAAAGTGTCAGATTTCATCTTAAAACCAATTGATATTGGTGGAATTAGCCATACTCCAATAATTGAGGCATGTTATGCGGGATTCCCCAACACTGCCCCTCCATATGTACTGGCCAAATGAGGCGATTATGAAGATGAGCAATAGACGCTGGTACTAGGTTAGATTTCATCTCAAAATTGATTGCCATTAAGCAAAGTTGTCCAACGGATATATAAGCTGCACTCTAAGAATCAAGGTAGCTGGTGTAAGACTTCACAACAATAGTATATGGCCTTCTGATGGAGCATATGTGCGATTACTATCTATTGGAATATTGTAATCATATTGTTGTTATCATTGATAGGATCCAAACTTATAGAGGCAATTGGTGCCTAGGCGTGCTTGATCAACATTCTCATGGTTATATAAATGAGACTACCACTAACATGTCTAAGCACTTAGGGAACCCATCTACGAAAGCTAGTTGTTGGAGGTGGAGTTGGGGGAGGAGAACAAAGTACTTAAATACTCCAATAAAATTCCTACATTGCTTGGTGTGAGGCTTAGGAACCCATAATATCCAACCCTCATCATAGCACCGCTTTTGAGAACCTACATTTTGGTAGCTCAAGCATTATATCACTTGAGATTCTTGTTGGCTGGAATGTTCCGTTGGTCTGAACCCTCAATGGGTAACCAGATGCTAACAATTATATGCTACCAATTGATAACCATTAGGGAGCCCACCCTAAAAGCTAACTATTAAGGTGAGATAACCATACACTTGAATAATTCCCTGAACATCCCGTTGTATTCGATATGTGATTTAGGGATCTCATAATTCCTAATTTTCTGAAACTTGGCATTTGATGCCTGTTGGAAGTTCTACATCACTAGAGATAAAGCCAATTTACAATATATAAGTGAGTGCAAACTTTACCTTACAAGCCGGTTTTATGACTTTAAGTTAAACTTAAAGTCCTTTTCTTAATATGGTATCAGAACTATGAGTTAGAGTTTATACTAACAAAATTTATTATGTGTTGGATTTGTTGTTCCATCCATTATCGGATCACCTATTAATGCTTAGTCCCACACACGAAATGTATATACCTCGACGTGAGGGGAGTGTGTTGGGATTCTTACATTTATTAGAGATAAAGTCAATTCACAATATATAAGTGGGTGCAAATTTCATCTTAAAAGTTGATTTTGTAAGGTTAAGTTAGGCTTAAAGTATACTTCTGAAGAATGCCCAATGTTTGTGGACTTGCTAAATGTGGCTTTGTAAAATGTTCGGTTGCCAAGTGAAACAAGATAATATTGCACACATTGGGCATACTAATGCATATTAACAATTGGCATACTGAACACGAGAATCCTACATACCAATGCATCTTATGCCCATTAATGGTGCTCATTTGTTCTTACTTTTGTTTTCATCACCTGAAATGGTTTAATGTTTTATAATTAGGATGATGGATATTTGTATTTTGTTGAATACTTGTCCTGTCCTAACCCCACTAGTGGTGCTTACTGATTTAAATAATTGCTGTCATTGATTAGATGATGTGGAATTTGGTTCGGTCCTCTTGGATATTGCATGTAAGTTGCAATAAGCGAAGGGTAGCATCAATTGCTGCTCTGTTGTCATCTATTATGCATCCTTTGGTATTTAATGATGAGAGCATGCACGAAACAGACAATGCACCTGGACCCCTGAAGTGGGTATGTGTTCTCTTGTATAATTCCCTGTCTGTGTATTATCTCTGCTAATTTCTTGCAAGTATTGACTAATTTATTATTGTCATGCATTTAGTTTATTGAAAATCTTCTAAAGGAGGGCACAAAGAGTCCTCGTACAATTCGTCTTGCAGCTTTGCACTTGACAGGATTATGGTTCTTAAATCCTAGGATTATAAAGTTTTATCTAAAAGAACTCAAGTTGCTATCTCTGTATGGATCAGGTACGGAAAATATGTTAGTTTTCTGTATAAATATGTTAAGTTGCTTATCTATTGTTTTATTTTCAAAATTATCTTATGAATTTGAGATTATCTCTTTCAGTTGCATTTGATGAGGATTTTGAAGCTGAACTTTCTGACAACAGTGATGCTAGACTGGAAGTCTCTATACTGGCCAGTAGTCCTGATCCTGAGCTTACTGAAGTGAGCTACTTAACATTTAAAAGATTTGTCTAATTTAGTTATATGTTTCTCTACCTGAATTTCTTAAAGAATTAATACATTTTAGGTATATGTTTTTACCTGAATTAATGGTAGTCATCATATGTTTAAGGTTTGTCTAATTTGGTTTTATGTTTCTTTACCTGAATCTGTTAAAGAATTTAATACATTTTATCTTAACTAACATATGCTGACTACCATTAATTGCAATTGTATATTTTAAGAAAAAACTGTTGAACCTTATGACTTTGTAATAATTGGGCACTTCTATTGTCAGGCATTTATTAATACAGAGTTGTATGCACGTGTATCAGTCGCTGTTCTGTTTTACAAGTTGGCAGACTTGGCCAGGATGGCGGGATCCCGAAATGAAGATGCAGACTGTATTGCAGCACAAGCATCTGGCAAATCATTTCTGTTAGAGCTTCTTGATTCTGTGGTAGTAGATTACTATTATTATCAACTAATGCTAAGAATTTATTTCTATGCTAAGTTTGAAGTAGGTTTTACTACTAGATTATTTTGAAGAAAGACATGATTTGTATGTTATATTTGGGTTTCGGCTGCTGTGAAGTTTTATTCTTGCTGATACTGTAAAAGTAATTTTTTCAGTGCCAGTCCTGTTGATATCTTGCCTCGAGTTTTGAAAGAATCCTTTGAGTTATTATGATTTATAAATTGATTGAGATCATTTCTTTCTCATACTATCTACTGGTTCTGAATAACGTTGATGTGTGAAAAGAAATATGAAGTTAGCATCAGTATTGCATGCGATAAACTTACTGAGTTGAGAAAGGAACACTCCCGACTATTAAGAACATAAGTTTTTGTTTTGATCTGGTTACATTTGCATATACTACTCAAGTCACACATCAGAAGTGTGGAATTTTGGTGTGGAGTGAGTTGCATATAAGGTTTTGGCTCTCCAATCACAGTGCCTAACTCTTGTGGTATATTTCTCACACAGCTTTATCAATTGGCCTTTCACCATCATTTTCTTTGACTGCAAACAAGTGACTACTGTTGATGCATGCTGGCATTACAAACCAGTTAAAGGCCCCTTGCATAAGGGTTTGTGGAGTGTGTTGAGTCTAGTGGAGAAAGCCCAAGTCCCACATTGATTAGAGTTGTCAAATATGTTATGTTTATCTTATTTTTATCTTTTATCTTTAGTTTGTTATTATTTCTTATTTGTATTTTGGATTTAGCCCATATTTCTTCTATTATAAATAGAAGACTCTATGTGTATATTTAACATAAGAGAGATTAATCTCATAAATAGTTTTCACTATATTCAACATGGTTTCTAGAGTCTAAGGTAGGTTGAAGGAAATTTTTTTTGTTGCCATTGCCACTACATCCACCGCTGCCGGTGGCGGCGCCATCTACCGCTGCCACTATCAGAGTTATAGTTTCGACCGATGATCACATGACTTTGATTATCTTGGCCAAACGACCACTGTGCCATCAACGACGCCTTCGTCGGAGCTCCTACGCGCTCTCAGCGCCTTTTGAAGTTGTGGATTTGCTCTCTTTTTCCGTTGTGCATGGTGGCATGTCTTGTCTCCTCTTAGGCAATGATTTAGAATTTCGAGGTCGCTCTTTTTCCTCTTTCAGGTTTGTCGTGCATTGTCACATGTCCAGTCTCCTCTCAAGTAGCTATTGAGAGCATCTAGGTTACTCTTTTTCCTTTTTCAGGTGCCTTGATTGGATCATCTAGGTTACTCTTGTTCATCCATGACTTCTTCCGCTGTTGTCTCTTTTGACTTCCCTTCTGTCACCATTGCATTTGACATGTCCATGTATACTTTTTCTCCTGTGACAAAGATGGTTTTTGTTAGTTTATTTATAGTTGTGGTGAGTCTTCAACAATGACCTCTTTATTCACAGGATGTTAACAATGCATTCCTTAACGACAATTTGCAAGAAGAGATTTACATGGAGCAGCCTCCCAGATTTGTTGTTCAGGAGAATCTTCTGGGTTGGTATTTCGTCTTCTATGTCGTCATCGCAGATCATTAACAATTTGGTGTCACTCGAGTGCAAAAGTAGATATTTTCACTAAGTCTATTGATTATATTAGTTGCAAGCTTGATACATACGATTTGTATGCATAAAGTTTGAGGAAGAGTGTTAGATATATTATGTTTATGTTATCTTTATCTTTTATCTCTAGTTAGTTTGTTATTATTTCTTATTTGTATTTTGAGCTTAGTCCATATTTCTTCTATTATAAATAGAGGACCCTATGTGTATGTTCAACATAAGGAAAATTATTCCATATATAGTTTTTCACTCTATTCAACAAGAGCGAATGCCAAAGTAAAAGGAAGATTATCTTGGTACTATCTCGAAACAATTTGCGACTTGGGTTATTGCTGTTTGAGATCTCACATTGAGTTAGACTTTTAAAGTTCACAATCTTAACAATTTCAAATAGACTCAACACACTCCATAAGGCTGTTTCCCATGCTTATTTGTAGCCAAAGAGACATGATGGTGAACCATTTTATCCAGACAACTATGGCAATAATGTTCAACATGAGGGAGTGTATTGTGAAAACATTAATTCCCACATTAGTTAGAGATAGTATCAAAGTAAAATATGTAAATGGAGGAAACCCTCACCTGTTGTAGCTTTCAGGGTTTGGTTAGGCACCCAAAGTCTAAGAAAGTTTCACATTAACAGAGCAGGATTTTTGTTGGGAATTATTAGGCCTAGAGAATTATGACTGTGGTGCTATATTTTGTGGTATGTTTGTACCTTTTTTCTCCCTAGGTATTTATCAATTTTGAGCAAATAATGGTGACTTATAATGTTGTAAGCTCATTTTTTATAACAAATGATTATGACATTATAACATTGACTGATGCTAATGTGAATTGAGAGCATATGGTTTCAAATTTGGAATATGAGCATAATGTTAGCAAATTAACTGATATGCCTGCTGCTATATCATGCAAATTTTGGAGTGTAGTTTCTTTCAAATGATTTTCTTTGTATGCTCTGTCTGAGTCTATTCAAGCCCCTTTTACTGCACATTTTAATTTATTAGACTTCAGAAGGTTATTTTACAATGTTTATGTTATTTATAACATCTGTTGATATAGGTGAATGATAAGGATCTTTCAAAGGAGTTATACAAAAAGTATAGTGCTGTAAGTATTCATTATTTAGCTTGATGAGTTGGAAATAAAGCAGCCTGCTTGATTTCTGTTTGAAATTGTTTTGGAATGGGAGTTGTTATATTTGGCATGTCTCGTATGAAAGTGAGGAAAAAATGAAAAATACAAAGTCAAGTTTTTCGTATTATAAGAATTATTGCCATGTCATACCTGAGTACTTTGACGACAGCAACTTATTACAAAGAAAACTCTTTAAAAACATCATGAACTGAAATGAGGAATGTAAAAACAAATTGCGATCTTGCATCTCCTTAATGTTGAGAGCCAATAAATAGTTTTGTACTACTACTTATTATGGCCATCTTCTATTCTGATGCTCAGACTCCCCCTCCAGAATGGTGTGACAATGTGCCAGTCTCTTACTGCGTTTCACAATCTTTTTTTTTGCTTTGACCTAACTTGGGCACAGGCCAAATGAATGATGACACCTACTCTTTTATTGTGATGCTCAGACTTCCCTCCAGAATGGTCTGACAATGTCTTAGTCTCTGCTTGGTCACCAACGCAAAGAGCCCTTACCATGTTTCAACTAATTTTTTTTCCTGCTTTGACCTGACTTGGGCACAGGCCAATGAATGATGACACCTACTCTTGGCTGGACACTTCTCAAAGACTCTTATCATTGTTTTTTGCTAAAAAAGTGTATTTATAGATATTAAAAATTATTTGAAAATTCAAATTATCTAGGATAGTAGGATAGTTTGAAGCACAAGAACCCTTTCTTCCATTGAACACAAACATCTTTGCACTCAAGATCTTGTTTTCATTTCTAATCTCAACCATGTTTTTAGAAGATTAATATATAAATCTTAAATTCTCATTTTAGGATTTTGTCATGTTGATCACAGATGTACACAATTGATGTCTTGGTGTCTACACTAGATTCCTTGTTTTAGAGATCATCGTTGTCATCTTTATAAGTAACCAAGTTCAAACAATTATGCATTCCTTGTATTCTTTTTGGTATCAAGCTGTGGAGGTCTATCCACTAATAAAATTACAGCTTCATCACACCCTGGAACACTAATAGTTGGCTTAAAAATACAAAATTGCTTCTTAATTATGGTGCACCAAATCCGAAGCTATCCTCTACTCATCTAGAATGTTGCATTGCATAGACTACATGGTATGATTATGGAACTGAAAGAGAACTTTGATTCATTATGACTCATTACCTAAATGAAATTTTCAACAATGAGTCATTTATTTGGCATCAGTGTAGTATCATAACTTATAACATTTTCTTGAAATTTACTTCCTTTCAAAATACTTTTCATGTTACTTTTTAACTTTGACTTCAAACCCATATTGCCATTGCACTATCTCTTAGTGTCTACTACCAAGCTGATGCTAGAAACGGTCACCTTTTTGTTTCTGTGTAACTAGATTTATACTGGTCAGCCTTATGTTCTATAGAAGGTGTCAAAAGATTTTCTGCTTTCGATGGTTTGAATATGCCATGATATGGGAACTTGTTTTATTCGTACTGGACTATTTGCTCTTATCGTCAATCAACCATCGCGATAGCTCATTTCATTACATTCTTGTTACAGATTCATAGACGTAAAATACGTGCCTGGCAAATAATATGTGTATTGTCACCATTTGTTGAGGAAGATATAGTTGGGAAAGTTGTAGAATACTTATACACATCTCTGAATGTAAGTTGACTGAATGTTATCATTCTTTAATATTTACTTGTTATTGGAATTTGAAATATTAATTATTTAATTGTATTGGAAACTTGTCTTTGTGATCTCCTGTATGCCTATCCATGTTATTACATTCTTGTTATTTAAATTTATTGAAATGTTTTATTAGATTTATTTTTATTTATAGCATCATTTCTTTCATTGAAATTTAAGACAATTACCATGTTTTTCTGACTCATTTTTCTGTGTTGCATACTTAGCTTCTGTATTTGTGTGCTTAATTGTGTTTGCTTTGTATTTCTTTTTAAGTAGAAATCACTTTTGACTAATAAAAGGAAAATTGCTACAGACATATCAATTACCGTATGTTATCAATTTTGAATTTAATACAGCACTACTGTTTTTCTTAAAGTTATCTATATGTGTTGCACTCAGCAATGCTATACATGACACTATATTCTTTCTCTTGCAGAGAAATAACTTACCTGCTGTTCGTCAATACTTAGAGACATTTGCAATTAACATTTACTTGAAGTTTCCATATCTTGTAAGACTTTCATTTTCCGCTCTATTGTCTTGTCATTTCTTCTTTGTATCATGTCTGTATTCATTTGCAATTAGTTTAGTTATTGGAATAAAAATAGGAGTCATGCCCAGGAGAGAAATCCTTCTAAAAGTGGGGTTAATCATCATAAAGGGTCTTAAGACAGATAATTTTCCTTTAAAGCTCTAGATGAATATATGTTGTGAGTAGCAGATTATTAGGATTAAAAAATATTCTTAATATATCCATAGTAATTAGGAAGATGTATCTTCATAATCTTATTTATTTTAGCATATTTTTATTTCCTTTTTTAAAGGTTTTGGTTATGGCAAACAAAGATGATGAGAATGTAATTTGTGATTGATATAAAATATTTCTGCTTTTGCTTGACCTGAGTTTCTTGCTTCTTCTTAACAACATATTTTCTGCTTGTATTCAGTCACAAAAGCGCTTAGTAGTAAGATTGGCAAAACAGGTCCAATTTATGTGTTGAACTACCCAGCGCTCATATTTTGTGACTTGGGTTGGGTTTTAGAATCCATTAAGCTTCTTAACTTGTCCTGTCTGACCCATTTCCAATATATGTTGAAACCCATGGTTTGTGTTTTTTTAATTTTTTTTATAGCTAAAATTGAAAAATGTTAACTTTCTTACTATTTTATGATTTTGATTTAATTACTTCCAATTAAGTTTGTCTAGGAGTGCAAGTTTATTATTTCTTGTAATTGTTTGGTTGGTCAACTGGCTAACCCACCTTAAAATTGGATGGGGGGAATTGACCGACTTGCTTCCAGGTCAGGCAGGTTAATGTCAAGATGAACTAATCTCTTTTGGCTAATCCTACCTTGTAGTTTACACTTATGGTCAATTGTCATAAAAGTGTAAAAGAAATGAAATTTTAGTTGTATATATGAAATCAGTTTTTGTATTTATTTTTTGTTCATTTTGTGTGGCGATGAGAACAAGTGGCTACCCTTTCAGTTTCCCTGTGTTCAGATTAATTCATGAAGTGGACAGAACTGACTGCATTCTATGTTTTTTTTTTTTGTAAATCTGTTAAGTGAACCTTACGGTGTGTAACTTAATCTGTTACCTATCTGTTGAAATTATATTTTCTTCCAATTTTCATGATGTCCATTTCCCAGGTTAAAAAGCGATTGGTCCCCATATTGCGGGACTATGACATGAGGCAGCAGGTAAATTTTATTTTGATCTCGTTTACTATGTTATAATTTGTTGTTGCTAGAGATATTATTTTGTAGAGAAATATTGAACCAAATATCATCTATTATTAGGTATTGCTTATTATGTACCTTATTATTGTATCGCTTCATTATTTTTGGAAGTTGGATTTTAAATCCAACTCAACCTTATAAAACTGACATGTATTGTGTGAGGTTTTCACCTACTGATGATATACTACAATTTGGTCATATCTCTAGATAATGCACAATTTGCAGCACCTCTCTCACACGGAAGGTAGAACATCTTGAATGTGAGACTATATGTTTGTGGGTGGATTGATAATGAGTGAAATGATTAGTCTTACAAACCTTGTTTGGCTGAACTTTAATACCATCCTAGAAAGTATACTTTAAGGCTAAATCAATTTTAAAAAACTGACTCGTAAGAATAGGTTTCTACTTACTGGAATATTCATGTGTACAAATCACGCAATTATGGGCAATGCTCTCTACTTACTGAACTGTTCAAATTTTTCTTGTACAAACAAACAGTAATGCCTTAATTGATGCCTAAGCTTCAGTAATGTCTGAATAGATGGATAGACTCCATTAATGTGTCAATCAATGCATTAACTCTTCAGTGTCATTTGTGTGTTTCCTGTTAAATTTTCCTGGTAAAATTTTAATCACAATTAGTGAGACTTGGTGCCAAAGTAACATTGTCCTGTGACCTCATGTGGCTGAGTTCAAATGTTAGAAATAGTCCTTCCACTTGCAGGGTAAGGCTGCACTAACCTGGCCTGTACTACTTGTCGGCCTCTTGCACTGGACTGCACTTATGTAATTACTGATCATTTTAAGTATTTTCAAAAAAATTAGATGTTAAAATGATATTGTTTAAAGTATATGGGATTAGACGGATAAGAGACAAAAAAATAGTTCAGCAAATCACCTACCCTTAGCCAAAGGCACAGTATTAATCGTTGTATGCTAACCCCTTCTCATTTTCAACATAAACTATTTTCAGTTTATCACATCTTTTCCCTATTCTCTCTTGGTCTGAAACCATGTTTATTAATGCACACAGGATAATATTTATCCCATGATACCACGTTAAAATGATAGAGAGAAAAAATAATCAGAACAAGAGAAAGATAAGAGAAAACTGAATTTTTTTATATCTGAAAAGCTATTTACTGCGGACTACAATATGCTCTTATATAGAGCATAATAAATTGTAGATGTTATAGTGACAACTGTACAGTACTAACTACACAATAGCGGAAAGCTAAATACACTTTAGCTACTTATAGTTATTGAAACCTGACACTGCTTTATACTTATTGAAGTGTTGTAATTTTATTCTTAAATATGCAGGCACTATCTTCATATGTATTCATAGCAGCTAATGTCATTCTCAATTCATCGAAAGATGTTCAATCTAGTCATTTGGATGAATTATTTCCACCTCTTGTTCCATTGCTAACATCACATCATCACAGCTTACGTGGTTTTGCACAGGTTATTATTTACATATTATGGTGTTGATCTCTTTCTTATACACACACATATGACTAATATAAATGGGTCATAATATCAGTGATTGTTGTTGCAGTTACTCGTATATCAAATTCTTCATAAATTGTTTCCATTTTTGAATTATGAACCTTCTGGCATGGTACCTTTAGAGAAGAGGTGCTTTGCAGATTTGAAGAGATACCTTGCAGGAAATTCTGATTGTGCACGGTATTATTTTTACTTTTTTCCCCTGTTATAGGTGTTTATTTTTCTTTGGTGTGTATATAGATTTCAAATATTATAACATCTGTAAAACTGTCAGAGTGTTAAGTTATTTTTACAGTGCTCCTCAAGTATATTATGTTTTATCCTTAATTTTGCAGTGCTAGTATGAGATCAAATTACTACTACAAAATTGATTTTTGATATCTTGGATTTTAAATTATAAAATCATGTCAGTATCATTTCCAGCAGTTTATATTTTCTTTTCCTTATGATGTAAACCAGGAAGTCTCTATATTTTGCGTTGGATTTCTCACAGCTTTGAGAGAATATCTAACTGTAAAAAGTTTTTTGCTACTTTCTAACAGACTAAAATCATTTCTTTGCACTGCTTTCTGTTGGACTAAACTCGTTAATTTACATAATTTTTCAGCTTACGAACATCAATGGAAGGATATCTTGATGCTTATGACCCGAATAACTCTGTCACACCTGCTGGAATTTTCATTAACCGAGTTGAGGTGAGGGTTGCTGTTGGTGATTAACATGTATTTGGACATTTATACAAATGGTACCCTTGAACAAGCCTTGACACACTCTCACAAACAATGAACAATAGATAATGGCTGAATAAGTCTCCTTTTATTGAAAGAAATAACTGAATCAAAGAAAACAAACAATAACTGGGAGCATAACTTCCTTCAGTCATTTGAGAGCATAATCTCTCTTACAAAACTCACAAATCAAAAGCATGCCCTAAATCATAACATCAAGGCTTTATTTATAATTATTATTTTCCTAGGATATACTTCTAATTACTGTAATTAACTTATACTAAATAATACCCTAGGATACTGCTTTAATTACCATAATTAACAATATTTTCTGGAATACTGTTCTAATTACCGTAATTAACAATATTTTCCTAGGATACTGCTCTAATTACTATAATTAACAATATTTCCCTAGGATATGACTGAGGAGGGGAACGAGGAGTTTGTGGAAGTGGATATTCCACTCTCGCCTTTTCTGAAAAAGAAAATGGATACAGTTCCTATAGTTTGTTATTTCCATGCACTGCAACCAACACCCATGCACTTTCACTTCATAAATGAGATATGGTGAATCACATTTGCATAAATTACATTGCTGTGAATATTATTTATGGTGAAAATAATACCTAAAATAGTTTGCAGTTACCCTTCCAAAATATAATTACCCCATGTGCATTGTTTCGAACGCTCATTTTCAAGATGAGAAGTTAGATCATGTGTCAAGCTTCTTTCATATGTAGCCTACCCGGAGGCCCATCATCGACTTGGGAACATTTTCCGATTACTCATTTGACTAACAAAACTGACACTAATGTCTCTAGATAAAATATTCTTTCTAGTAAGAATAATGTATTTCAATGTGTGTGGTCAATATGAATTAGCTTATGTTTCTGATTTTATGATAGATTTTTTTATTCTCTCTCTCTTTCTTGGTGTGAGAAGGAGGATGATTTTGAATGTGTTCCAACATCTCTCATGGAGCAGGTGCTCAAATTTTTAAATGTAAGTGCTTTTTTGCCATACTTGTCTAAAAGAGAGGTCATAGTTTTTGTTTCATCCTATACGTATCCTCTGTTGTTATAGGATGCTAGAGAAGACCTACGATGTTCAATGGCAAAGGATGTGGTTACGATCAGGAATGAGACTCTGAATTTCAGTGGGTATACGAATAGCACAGAAAATTTATCTGGTTTCATTGAAGGAACCATTCCTGTAGACATTTCTTCAGATTTCCAGAAAAAGGTTACTTTTGCCAAACATGACAATGGGGTCCTTTATGGAAATGATGAAACCTTCAAAAAAATGTCTGGTATGTTTGAATTTTTTCTGTAAATTATAAGGGAATGGAGAGGAACTGATGATCTAACTCCTTGTTTTTGATGGATTATTATGATTTTGTATTGTGTTGTCTGAATTCCACATGTTTTTATGTGATTTGTAGTTTTGTATTTACCATCATTTAATTTCAAGATTGCCATGGCAGAGATAGAAAGGGATGATCTCCTTCTCGACCAATTGTTGCAATCAAGAAGATCATCTCTAGAGCAACAAAAAGCTAGTCGACAGAATTTTATTCTTGTTGCATCTTTTCTGGACCGCATACCCAATCTTGCTGGTTTGGCTCGAACATGTGAAGTAAGTTACTTGTTCTGCTGCTGTCTTATCGACACTTTTTTTTTTCATTTTCTATTTTTGGATAAAAATGCTGTATTTTCTGTAATCCTTTTTTTTGTATAAAGCAGGTATTTAGAGCATCAGGGCTGGCCATTTCTGATTCCAAAGTGATGAATGACAAACAATTCCAACTGATCAGGTTTTGATGATCATAGATTTTTTTGTGCTTTATAGTTGTAGCAAACATTGAATGGATGCTAATGACTTACAAAATCTCTAGATTATGTTAGTTCATCATGGATGTGATTGCGGCATAAACACTTGATGGAACCATGTCAACCTATTTGGGTTGTCTAAGTTATCTTCATCATCTTAATAAACTTCTGCCTTCTGCTATGACCACTGCCAAGGAATTGTAGAGTACTCAGACGGTTTTCATGTTACTGGCTTTGTATGGCTTACTTGCAGAATTCTAAGTTTAGGAACAAAATTTAGTATCTCCTTCTGCCCCCACTATAATTGTTGTTTGGTCCTCTTTGCTTTCACATTCATGATTTCAATGATCATCTGTTTATTTGGGTCATCCAAGTGATCATCATGATTAATGAACAGAGTACTCAGACCTTTTGCATGCTATTAGCATTGCATGGCTTTCCTGTAGAGTACTATCAAGTTCAGGAACAGAATTGAGAATCTCTTTTTGGCCCCACTATGACTGATTTTTAAGATTCAGATACATGAGCAACTTTGTCTGGAAAATAGCAATTTTCTTGGGTATGGCCAACTTTGGCCCCACTACTTCCTTCTCATATGTTCTGATCTCCTCCTCTTCCATGAGGGATTGCCATTGCGGAAGTTTCAATGACTTTAGTTTGATTGTCTTCTTTTGTAAGGTTAAGCACACATAGTTGTCTAGTAATCAAATCATCAGCTAGAGTTTGGTTACAAACATGATCAAAATCTGAATGTAGGCTTCCCATAATCAAGACCATATAATTACTATCACTAGGAATCTTTTAATGAGTCTACCACTGGGAATCTTTTAACTTCTACAGCCTTTGCCTTTGCCTTTGCCATATGTGAGACCATATCATGGTTGGTCTGTTTGAGAGAAGTTATTGAGTTACATCAAAGGGATGTTGGATATTGTTGAATATATTGAAAAACTATATTTAGATTAATCTCCCTTGTGTAAAATACACACATAGGGTTCTCTATTTATAATAGAAGAAATATGGGCTAAGTCCAAAATACAAATGAGAAATAATAACAAACCAACTAAAAGATAAAAGATAATATATCTAACACTCCCCCTCAAGCTGGAGCATACAAATTGTATGAACTAAGCTTGGAATAGATGAACTCAGTGTTAAACTAGATGATTTGTCTTCAAGAGTGTGAGGCAAACATAGATGAACTAACAGCAGCTTGTGAAACTTCAACTTCAAAAGTGGATAAAGGAAAGTAGTGGTGGACAATGACAATCTGCAAGGACTGATTCCCAATCAATGATGGATGAGTGACGGGATCAACAGTGGTAGCTGAAAGCTAAGAGCTACAAAACTGCAGGGACTACACTAAATTCTCATCAATGATGGATGGGTGACGGGATCAACAGTAGTAGCTGAAATCTACAAAACTGCAGGGACTTAGCCCATATTTCTTCTATTATAAATAGAGAACCCTATGTGTGTATTTTACACAAGGGAGATTAATCTAAATATAGTTTTTCAATATATTCAACATGGTATCAGAGCAAGTTCTCTGATCCTCTTCTGGTGGTCTTTGCTATCTGCCGGCGGCCATGGCCGCCGACAGCCCCTAAAATCTCAATGGGCAGTCCATTTTTCTTCTTAAATCTCTGCCACAGTCAGCACCAGTCCAGACCCAGTGTGCCACTGCTGTCGCCGTCGTCACTGCTAACTCCGGCCACCGTCACCGCCGCTGCCGCCGCCGGCTACCGTCACAGATTCGACGGGTGACCTGCGGATCTGGACCGTCTCTTTGAGCGACGGCCAACCACGCCGGTTTCGAGAGCCACCTCTCAGTCACGCGTCGCCACGCAGCGCTTCTTTCCGGCCAGTCCGCCGCCTTGTCGCCGGCCACCGTCACAGTTCCGTCCGACGACCATTGGATCTGGTTCGCCTCTTCACACGACGACCAACCCCACCGGTGCCGGCGTCTGACTCTTTCCCACGCGCCGCTTCTTCTCCGTCAGATCTCGGGTGCGTGCTTGACACACGCCGCCTTCCCAGCATCGGCATCAAACCGCGACGCTTTCGGTTGTCTCGCCGGACCTCCCTCTCTCTGTTCAGACCTTCCAGAGCATCCATTGCTGCCATCTTCATCTGTCTTCAAAGCATCTTCATCTCGCCGCTGTCCCGCGCCGTTTGCCGCTGTCCAGGCGCCGTTTGCCGTTGTCCAGGCTTCGTATGCTTCCAACCACTGTAGACCCCCATCACCTCGTCAGTTAGTGATGGCAGTCCCTGTAGTTTTGTCGCTTCCAGCCACTACAGGCCCCATCAGTCAGTGATGGCAATTTAGTCCCTACAGTTTTATAGCAGTCAACCGCCGCTACAGTCGCTACCGCCTCTGACAGACGCAACTGCGTCAGTTCTTCTTGGGCTAGAGTTTAGCCCGATCTTCTTGTGATACACGGCTAAGTATCACCACTTGGGAGTTGTCCAGCAAAGAATTTTGGACCTCCAACGTATCTTTGGATCTTTGATGTCTTTGTTTCAGCATTGTAGCTTAATATTTGGTTTTGTTTTAGTGGTCCAGCAACTGTGATATTTCACATTTCCGCCCTTCACACTAAGGGGGAGTACGTTTCCAAGACACTGCAAGTCACATAAATATGGGTGTAGTCCCTGCAGTTTTGTAGATTTCAGCTACTACTGTTGATCCCGTCACCCATCCATCATTGATGAGAATTTAGTGTAGTCCCTGCAGTTTCAGTCGGCAGTCCATTTTCTCTTCTTCTCAGTCGGCAGTCCATTTTCTCTTCTTCTCAGTGCAGCCGGTCGCCTCTGCCGTCGACCAGGCACCGTTTGAGAGAAGTTATTGAGTTACATCAAAGGGATGTTGGATATCATTAGTGAAATTTTCTTTTGCATTCTTCCAACATGAGAAACATTTTCTGAAGGATATGCACATCTGTAAAACATCTGGCTCAATTGACTGCCCTAAAACAATACATAGTTGGAAATCTTTTGCCACTTGGATCTGTTTGCCTTAGGAATATAGTTGAGTTCAATTTCTCAGTGGTCACAGTATAATTGGCCAAGGAACCATAATCCTATATAAGTAGACCAAGACAAGGAATTCTTCCAATTGAATCTTGTACTTTTAATGGTCGGAGCAACTGAAAAGAAATTACCAAAGCATACTGAAGCCATCTTCGAGAGGAAGAATAGTGACCAAACCTTAGAAGACAAGAGAAACCCTAAAATTGTGAGAGAAAGCATGTATCCCAACAGAAAGGTATGACAGAACAATGAAATGAGGTGAGAAACAGAGATAGAAGAGGCTAGTGAGTTAGATGTAGTAGTCCTCTAATGGTCCCAATAGCGAGAAGGCAATTCGTGAAGGACATGTGCCACAAACTGGATGCATGTAGATCAATGCTTGGATGATCAATTGGTTGCACGACCACTGGGTTGGATGACCCTCCTTGAGGCGTACATAACTCTAACTTCTTTTTAACAAAATGACGACAAAGAATAGTGGTGACAACAATGGACCATGGTTGAGAGCAACAATGATAAGAACAAATGTTGCCGCAGACAATGAAGAGGACAACATGTATCTTACCAAATTTAGCAAATAAGATGGATAAAGCACAATGTAATCAACCTACGCTATTGTGCTTTTAATTGATGTGTATATGTGTGTGTGTCTGTGTAGGATAGGAAAAGAGGGAAGGCACTTGTCTGAAACCCTAACCCTAAAGTTGGGTACACAAGAAAAAATAATTCAATAACATTACATTTCAACATCTTTATGCACTTGCACCTGTCCCATTTAATTTTTGTTCTCAAGCAAAGTCTGCATCCCTTCTCAACCCATCTCCAACCTTGTGGGTTTATTATCATTATACTTGTTCTATATTGCCACCACCTAACACCAACAAGACTAAAAACTCTTCTTTGGCACTATCTCCTTCACCTCATCCTTCGGCCTCACCTCTTAAGATTGAAATTCCCATTGATCTTTGTTTAGTTATTTGTTCTACTTGTTGTCCTTCTCTTCATTATATTTCTTTGATAGTCATATTTCTCCTTCCTAGTGTTCTTGTCTTAGTTCCTTGTCCTTTGTATCTATTCGTAAGAATGCATGTGAAACCTTTGCCTATCTATGATGGAAACAAGCTATGATAGGTGACATGTGTTGACTTATTATCATAGTAGAGTTTCATGGGTCACTCCAAATTAATCTTTAGTTATATAAGATGGTTTTTAACCATAGTAACTTACACACCCATGTGCCAGCAGATGATCTTGCCACCACATCCAATTGTTGATAACTTGCATAATCTACATCAGTGTAGGCTGCAAGAGTTAGTCACAACAAGTGTAGTAAGTAGAGCTGTCAAAATGGGTCACAACTCGCAGGCCCACCCGGCCCACCATGGGTTTGAGCCGGGTTGGGTTTGAAAAAATTGTATTTTTTTTATGCGGGTCAGATTTTAACTCTGCATATTTAAACCCGGCCATGCGGGTTGAACCCGTGGTGGGCCGGGTTGGCCCACTAACCCACCTACCTAATTTTATTTTATTAAATTTAATTTTAATTTTATAAGAAAATATTTATTATTTTGTTTTTGCTTGAAAAAATTATTTAAGTTCCTTATTTTTAAAATTAATTGAACACCTATCTTGGGAGTGAAATTTAGGAGTGAAATTTGTTTAGATTTGAATTATAGAAAGTTTGTAATTTTTTTTTTATTTAAAAAAATTATAATTAAGTGAGCCAATGAGCCAACCCGTTTACCCACCAACCCGTGGTGGGTCAGGCCGGGTTTGAATTTTTCTGGCTCGCTAATAAATGAGCCGGGTTGGGTTGGCTCACTAAGTGACCAACCCGTGGTGGGCCGAGCCAGGTCGGGCCGGATAACCCATTTTGACAGCTCTAGTAGTAAGTTAGTTCCTCAACTCTCCATGCAAGGAACATTGGAATGTAGTAACTAACATTGTTCGATATATCAAAGGAGATCCAAAAAATGGTCTTTTGCATTAAGACAAAGGACACTTGAGTTGTAGGGTGTTTTGATGCAAATGGGTGGATTCCCCCATTGATAGTAGTTCCACCTCTGTTTGTTTTTTTAATATATATTTTTTGGAGTAACAACTGCTCTTTGAAAGGGAAGAAGTAAAAATTTGTAGCCAAGTCTAGTGATCGAGCTATGGCTATAGCTAGTTAGGAGCTCACATGGCTCAAATAGTTGCTTGAGGAACTAGAGTTTGGGGAGTTTACACAGTTATCACTTATATGTGATAATTAGGTAGTCATGCACATTGTATGAAATCCAGTATTCCAAGAAACGGCAAAGCATGTTGAGGTTGATTGTTTCTTTGCAAGAGAGAAAGTGATATTTGGAGAAACATTTGCTAGCGTTGTCAATTTCCACGATCAACTAGCATATGTATTCACCAAGTCACCATGGGATCTCAGATTAACTACGTATGTAACAAGCTTTGTGCATATAATCTATATGTTCCAGAGGCATGTTAAAAAATCTCATGGATACCTAAGAATTCTATAGATATAGTAATTGATGATATTGGGATTAATTAAACTATTTTGTAATTGTGTTCTCTCGACTTGAAACTGAACAAATTTGATAAGGTCTATATAACATATTACAAAATGTTAGATCAACTCTGGATAAATAATATCTTTTTATCTCTTGAAGAACCTTATCAATTAGAGATAAAACTAAATTATAGTATATGTAAGATTGTATTAGGCTTCAATTCCACTTTCTTAAGAGTATCAAAATATTGTAATATTTCATAGAATTTGTGCTTGGCACTTAACCTAACCTCGTAAAATCAGAAGCAACCTAATGATTGCTTAGAGAGGGCCTTACTAATGCAAATTCAAATGGGCAAATGCACACTCAAATTTAAATTTAAATTTGAAAGTAATAAAAATGTAAGTGTAAGTGAAAAATCAAGTTCAGAGTGTGTATGTGTCATGTTATAGAGCAATTTAATTCATTGCTCTCATTTTCTCAATCTTTCCAAAATTTGTTTGTTCTTTGCAGTGTGACAGCTGAAAAGTGGGTTCCTATAATAGAAGTCCCAGTAGACAGCATAAAGGTTTACTTGCAGAAAAAAAAGAGGGAAGGATTTTCCATCTTAGGTTTGGAACAAACTGCAAACAGTGTACCCCTTGATCAGTATATCTTTCCAAAAAAAATGGTAAGTATTCCGAACTTCAAGTTCTTTAACTATTTTTTGTATGATTGGAGATATCGCATCAGTAGGAGTATATACACTGCTGTTTGGACTTATCTTCCTTGCGATACTGTTTACTTTTACCATGTACAATAGTGCATTTTCATCAAAATGTCCAAATTTGTAGTTATTGAGTTGTACCTTCTAATTGAGAGCCAATGAAGCACACGATCATGGTTAAACAAATTAACCGGTCTGCATTTGCATTTTCTGCTTGTGTTGAATTGCATTCTGAATTGGTTTTTGGTGCATGCAAATTTCTCTTTCTGCATGTAACTTTATGAATTAACTTTATTAGATCTTTTGTATTACATTTTAAAGATAAATTGCTCTTCTAATGATGTTATCAGGACAAAAGCTTTTTAGGGATAATATCTGTCGATAATCCATTGAAATATTCTAAATCTTACTGTAATAAATTTTGTTTATAGGCATGGTGATAGGATATAATGTGTATGATAGGTGGAAATAGATTATAAAATTAGTTGTTAGTTGGGTTGTTAGTGGGGGGGTCTTTGTAGGAGGGGAATGTTTTTGGATGTTTAGAGAATTGTTGACAGGATCATTACCATCCTGGGTGAAGGGAACTTTGTCCTTTGGATAATGGGACACTTTCATTGTGCCGTTTGGAAATCAGCATGCAGATGTAGTGTTGAAAGGATGGAATGGTGCTACTTTTAGATGTTGTTAAGTTGGGAATGAATCATATCCGCCTATCAATTTGAGAGTTAGAATCTTCGAGGATTGGCCTGAATAGAATATTTTTGGAATCCTGACCCATATCTTTAGAAATTAAAAGTATGTACAGTAGTTTAGGAATTTCCTTTTAGATCTTTTATTCTATTTAAAGAGAAATTGTGGAAATTGTAGAAGTTGTGGCATACTTGGTGTGAAGATTTCATAAATGTAGAGGTAGTTGAATGAAATTGTGACTTTCTGAGATAAACTAGTTGTGGAAAAAAAATTGGGTGGTGGCAAATGCCGCACTAAATATTAGAACGAATTTATATTGGCATAAAGTTCAAGATCAGTTATTGTCGTATTGAATCACAACAACTATCTTCTCTAGTAGTCTTAATATTGAATGAACGTGAAATAACTAGGGTAGTCCTTTTTAGTTGTGCAAAGATGTACCCGTGGCATCAAATTACTCCATCAATATATATTTAATTGGTCCTCCCATACTACACTTTGCATTCAAAATGACTCTTAATGATATCAAATTAGTAGTTGAAGGACAAAATTGATGGAATTATCACTGGATGACCAATGTGATGTTTCTTGTAACATCCCAAAATATAATATAAAACTATATAAGATCCATCACATAATCAATAAAACGAGAACAATAGACAAAGGTTGAAAAATAAAGTTATCTATCGTCATATTCATAACTATAAATTTATAACTTTATTTACAACATCACTAATCAAAACTATATACAATACGACTAACTAATGCTACTAAACATTAGCAGCTCCTCCATGTAACGCCAGCTGCAGAGAAGTCTCATCATCCTCTGTTCACACCCACCGGATGATCATAGCAAAGAAAGAAGCACATGAAACAAACAACAAAGACACAAGTGAAAGGGTAAGCTAGAGTAAACAGAAACATTCTAAAAACAATTAATACATCAACATGAAGTACAATTTCAATACAAGGAATCACACATACTACACATTTAACTATCAATAGGCTTGACTCATCCGGATATAGTATAAATGTCAAACTAGCATAGCTTATGCACTTGTAATGGTAATACAGCTGGCCTACCCAAGCTACCATACAAGGTTAGTCCGTAAATGTCTTTGACCAAGATAAAGCCGTTAGACTTGATCTCTTGCTACTCTCCACGACATAACCAACCACCTCTACTTGAGTTGGGGTTATTGAGAGTGTCAGGATAAACTCCCAGTACAGAGCTCTATATATTCATACAACAACACAGGGCACCACCATGTAACTCCCCCCCCCCCCCCCCCCCCCCCCCCCCCCCCCCCCCCCGGTCTCACAACTTTGAAAAGTTCCTAGGACCTTCTAAACACTATGAAACTTTAGAAAACACATCTCTAACTCAAAATGCCATTCAAAACCCAATCTCACTTACCTAAGCTACCGAAACTCAATTCCACCTTTTCTAACTTCCATATCAGCAAACCAACATCATGTACAAGTCATAATACACCAAATAACTCGCTCCAACATCCCAGTTTACTCCCAAACTTGCTGTTTCAAAATCTCACCATACAAAACCTCATTTTTGACCAAAAACACCTAATCACTCTCTCCAACATGCCCATAAACAGTTCTACACCAGATTTTCTTCTTTTGGCAGTCTAGACAAGTCATAATAGGTCTCCTAATCAATTCCCAACTTTCCAAAACATTCCCCACCTCTTACCTTAAATTCTCACTACTCAAAACACCCTTTTTAACTCAAAAACAACTCAAAACTTCAACAATGGACTACCCCCTTTCTGCACATCATTTTTTATCCATATAACATCATTTTTTCAACAATGGACTACCCCCTTTCTGCACTTCAACAGTCCTACAATAGTTGTTCTCTCACACTAACCCCTGTTTCTCAAATTCATCTATTAAAACCTCCTTTTTAGGCATAAAAACTCAAGTAAAAAACCCTCCCTCAATACCATAACAGATTGGACAACATTTAACATCTAACAACAACATTCCAAACTAGATTCAGTTCCAAATTAAACTAGCAAATCATACAAACATCATCCAATCAAGAATCAACATTCCAAAGCACTTCAAATTCATAAATACCACTTTCACAAAACAATTCAACCACATGCATTTATTTCATAAACCGTTGTTTTGGAATTTTTGTTTCTGGTGGGTGAGAAGCTTATTGCGGCTATATGGGTTACTGTTTACTCAAATTTTACTTAGCGGGGTGAGGGGAAAAAAATATTTCCGTGCTAACTGATTGGCTATTTTTCTCTATCAATCTCTGACATTTTCCTATATTTAGGACACGTGTTATGCCTCATTTCTAATATTCTCATGTGCACTTTTGAATATATTATTTGTTTGTTTTCTTAGGTCCTGGTTCTCGGCCGAGAGAAAGAAGGTATACCTGTGGATGTAATTCATATTTTGGATGCTTGCATCGAAATTCCGCAATTTGGAGTTGTTAGATCTCTCAATGTTCATGTCAGTGGTGCAATTGCTCTCTGGGAGTATACTCGACAGCAGAGATCTCAATAGCCCGTGACTGGGAGACTAATTTTGCAAGCCAATTACGTTGTACTACACTTGTAAAATAAGTTAAACTATAGGAATTTCCTTTTGTTGTAAACTAGTTTGTTTTGGTTTTGTTACTCTACAAACGTGCAAGAGTTATATATAGGAGAGAGGTTTTTCGAGGTTAGGGTTTTGCTCTTTAAATTATTTACTTGAAGAGTGGTCAAGCGCCACAAAGGGGACTATCAAAGCAAGTGGTTATAGTACGAGGTTTATATTTCCAATAACTTTGAGGCTTTTTGTTAACTTTTATCTAAATAAGTTTTATCTAAATAAGTTTTATCTCCTAATCAATTATGTTGCAACATAACTTTTATCTAAATAAGTTTTCTTTTCACTTATTTTTAACCTTTTTTTCTCTTATTTCTTTCCTTTACAACAAATGAAGTTAAATGAGTCTCAGAAGTCCTTTTTCCTATTTATTGATCTGAATGTCCCGATGTATATTCTCCACCTTAAAAACTTTTACAGGCATCCGTGGAGAAGTCGATTAGTTATATCATTTTGCTTTCATTCGTCGCCAGTCGTCAACAATTTTCTGTTATTGGTATTGTTTACATAAGAGATAGTTTTCTATTATAGCATATATTTTTAAAAAAAGAGAGAGGAATGTATTAGTAAATCTGAGAAATAACATTATTTCATCGTTACTGTTTGCATTTACGCTATTTTTTTTTTAAATTCATTTCCCCGGAGGCATTAAAATAAAAAAGGTTAGTCAATGGAGTATTAATGTTTTTTTATCAATAAATAGTAGTTGTTAATATTTTGTTCAAAATCATTTTTATCTTTCATTCTAAACTCATCTTATAATCCAAATGTTAATCATCTTTCATTCTAAATTCATCAAGCTAACCTTATAAACCAAATGTTAAAAGAGAGTTGAACTCGTTTTCACCTTCTTTTCCAACTTATAAGTCTTTCAATGAAGTATTAATGATATTCTATTTGAGAGTAGCCATGTTATTAGAACGTTGCCTGGAAAGAGTGGGGCACTGCCTACGTGAAGATAAAAGAGAATATATCTAAATTGAATATTTGAAAATCGTTGTACACCATAATCGAAAGATCAGTAATTGCAATCCTTGAAAAGAAATTGCATGTGTACAACAAAAATGTTCTAGGAAAAAATATATAAGAGAACAAATATGAAATAAGACCAGTGATGTACAGTAACCTTAAGACGCATACGCATTAGCAGCAATAACTGAGGACCATTTCAGTGATTGTGTGATGGTAGATAAGAAGTTTAATCCAATCAAACGATATCAATTCTTATTTGAATCGAGATTGGTGACATTATACCTTGAGAGATGTGAACCACCAGGATAAAATTGACCCTGAAGCTAATCTAGTTGATAACACATTCCAAATGAAACTTCTCCCTTTCCATACCAGAGAATTAAACTGCATCATTCCATAGTATCAGGACCTGTAACAGCAGATCATTCTCATTCCATTTCCTGAAAAATCTGCACCCATATGTTTCTTCTTGTTCTCCTTTTTCTTGGCTTTTGAACATGACCTTAGGAACCTCGGAATTAGTAGTTTCCAAGTGCAGCTGCCAAAGCATGTTGGCTTTTTCATGTTGGAAGGGGTTATCTGCAAGACAAGGAAACGGCCCTGTAATGTAATGATAACTTCAGAAACATCGTTTACAAAAATGGGTAAAAAATCAAGCATAACTGGCACTTTATTTTCAATACATTTTCAAAATCACATTTTTCTGTTCTTTTATTTGAGTGTAACTTCTCCCTAAAATTTCAGACATATTAAGTACGAGTCTTTAAAAAAAATTGCACTATTTCTATTTCTCCAAAATTTAAATATTTCTAGAAGTTCTGTTATTAGTAATAATAATAGATAAAAAGTTATTCTAATGATAAATTTAACAAGAAAATTTTACAATTAAAAGTAATTTATTGCATTCAGACTTTGGTCAATATATTTTTTCCCATTTATCGGCATTACTAACAAATACTTAAAAAAAACATATTTAAATTTTAGATAAAAATAACAAAACAAAATGTTTATAAGAAATATACTTAATATTTTAAAAAATTTCCGTGATCGCAAAAATGTATTTTACCTTTATATACAATGTGTGTCTCAAACTGATTTTGTAGCTTTCTATTATTTTTCATTAATTAATAACTCATTGGTTTGTAGCTTTCAATTTTTTTAATCAATCAATAAAGCGTCTCAAAAACCTCTCATAAAGACGCTAATTAAAAGTTTAAAGAAGGAATTCAATTCGTTGAAAATTATATAAGAACACATTTTTCTAAATTTCTAACATCAAGTAAGTTATACAGTGTTTGGAGTCCATCATAATCCCTACTAATCTTTAATGACAGATATAAAAAAGAAGTTACTAGTTCCGTCCCATAAATCTGAAAACATGAATAATTTGACAAGGTTGGATCATAGAAAAACTCTGATATTAACTAATAATCTATGGTACGAAAGATAATTAAAAGAAAATGGTATGCACCCTCTTCATAAATTTAAGAAGATGATAATACAGAATGAATGTGTACCTGGGTTGGTGGTTGAAGATTGGTGTTTGTAACCCACTTGGAGAATGAAGGTGCTGATAATGCTCCTCTTGCAGATTCACGTAGCAGATGAGAATAGCTAAGCAACCCTGCTCTTCTTCCACATCCCATACTGATAGGGCCATGAATCTGATACTGATGTTGAATTGAAGATGATCTCTTCTTCCTAGGCTTCTCAACGTATACCCTCACTACAACCTTTTTGTCATTGCAGAAACTTACCTATAAATCATATCACATATCAAACTCATATATCACACACACCACAAAGCCACTCACACAACATCAACAACTCATTTACCTGTTTCGTTGGCATCTTACGATAATGGAGGATGCCAAGGCTTTATGACAATTTACATAACCATATATATATATATATATATATATATATATATGCATGATGCAGGCCTAGGACAAGGAGATGTTACTGATAGATACCAATGTTTATGTAGAATTTATAAGTATATGTGTTTCTTTGGGTGGAACGAAATTCCATTTGAGGAGATTATCAATTTATTTATCGTGATCTTCTATGATGGGGCCCAGTTATATGGTGCAGCGAACACATCAGCTTAAACCTGGGATTTTATATGGGCAGCTTGTTCTTTGCTTTGTTTTCCCTCAACAACATTCATTTGATTGTTACATTCACCCACCTCAAACATCTGTTTAAATACTTATATGTACTATTCTTATTCTTTTTTTTTAAGGTATTTAGAAAATGTTCAAGTGACTAATTGAACTCCTAAATCATGAATAATATTGCAATAAATTAAATATATATATATATATATGTTACCAGTTTATTTAAATGATATTTTTGGGTCCTTGGCATTGTAATTAATTGGACAGTTCATGCTACGGTAACTATGAAATTAATGCAAACTTAATTTTTAAAGATGCCCTACTGGGCCTCTTCAGTTTTTTAATGAAAAATTAAATATGACTATTTTTTGCATTGTATTCTAACTACACCCCATATATTTAAAAAGATAATCTGGCTATGCGAGTATTTCATGGTGAGGGTCCTAGTCTCTCCACTAGTGCAGTCAGGAGAAACGACAGCAGTTACTTTTGGCTATAGGTAGCGGTTCCCGACCTGAGGCATATCCAAGCATACTTTTTGCCTCGGGTGGAAATCGAGGCATAAAAGGAGAGGATTTGGCCTAGGTTCAGCCCTAATCGAGGTAATACATGTTTTGGTTTTTTTATTTTTTTTCGTAGGACTTTATGCCTCGATTCCTCCTGAACCGAGGTAGTATGTCCCCCTCTATTACCTCGGTTGGGACCCTAACCGAGGCAGTAGAGCCCATTTTTGTTTTTTTTTTCAGTCCGCCAGCCTTTCTGCATCGGGTATGACCTTAACCGATGCCATAGGAGGTTATTCTACCTCGGTTATGACCTCAACCGAGGCATATTTCCCTGTTTTTTTTAAATGAGGTATGTTTCTGCTACATTCCCAACTACAGAAACAGACCTGCATATATATTTATAGCCAGAACAGTCCAGAATAATCCAGAAACGTATATTTTGAATGAAAATTATATTAAAACATAAATACATTCAATGGAATCATAACTCAACTTCTTAGAAGTATAAATCAATCCAATGTAATCATAAATCAAGTTTGAAGCATAAATCAATGCAATGTACAAAGTTAAACTAATAATAATGTAGAAAAGCATAAAATAACTTAGAAACATAAACTTAGAACTTACTATATCCTAATATCTACTACATACTATTATATAATTGAATTACATATTTAGCTAGTGTTTTCCTCACGAGTTGAAGTGACTTCTCTGGAATTGGAGCAGTCCTATTGAATCTTTGCATAAAACACAATGATTTCAATTAGTGTATATGAAATCTAAACTATAGAGAAAATAAAATTCAAACCTAAATATTACCGTTTCCCATCCACTGGTGAAATGTGCACGAATAATGGTCATAATCCAAAACATGACGTAATAACCACATTCATATGACCCCGTTTGTCTATTACACTACAATATATCATCATAATTATAAAATGTTAAGTAACATCATTTGAATGGAACCAAATGTAACAAAGTATGGACTAAAATACCAAACCTTAAGGGCAACTCATGCAAGCTTTTTAGCTGTAGCAGTAGATCTCCCAGATAACATCATATGTGTTGCAAGGGAACTATTAAAAAACTTGCTTTAGCATACATTTATATAACAAAGAAAGTTGAAACATTGAGGTTCTTACCAATCTACTACATGTCTAAGACGGCTGGGAGGAGACTTGTGTAATGAACAAAACCAGACAGCAATGTTCTCCGGTATGGAGATCACAAGTAACTGCCAATGACACCTGAAATTGGTAATAACTTCATTGTCATATACCAAAATTAATAAATGAAACTTTAAAGTTAACAAACTTTACTTACCCATGTATATAAATGTATGTTTGGATATCATCAAATTTATTTCTTTCATGAGTCATAGAGGGGTTAATGAACCCATATACATCGTTGAACCCCTTCTTGTTACTAACATCAAACATATACCTAAAATGAAGAAATAATCTTATATAAGTAACTTGATAAAAAATAATTATATAAAAAAGTTCTCATAAACTTACATCATCCACAGCTGAATGAGTGTAATATTAATTTCTTCTCTCCCCGACGCAAGCTCCCTAACATCTTGATAATGCAAGTACAATGGGATTTGAGCTTCTCTTCCAAATGTAGTAGAATCCCAGTGTACATTCATCGGTGCATCTGAAATGATTTTAGCAAGCTCGTCTAACGCACCAAGAGGGTCGTCCCCAGATAATTGAGTCTTCTTCGGTGTAGGACTTCCCTCTTGACCTCCTATCTGTTGTTACATGAAAAAAATGGTTATGTTATAACGTCAATTAGAAGTAAATATTAAAATTGAGAAGTACATAGTACGAGTGTTTACCGGAGGATTAGATACATCACCAACCAAATGTCTAGGTCAGGCGTTTCAGCAAGGGCGGTGCTGCGGGCAGCCCAGTACAGCGGCGACAACAATGGAGCAAACTGAGCACCAACACAAAAGCAATCCAGGCAGAGGCAATGGAGGGTGGTGCAACAATAGAAAGAAATGGAGCAACGAAGAAAATGAAGCAAAGAAGCAAACGGAGTGTGCGAGAACAGCGCCAAGAAGAAGAACAACCTTTGCAACGAAGAAGAAAATGAACAGTAGGGTTAAAATTTTTGACTTATCGTGACCGATACTACCTCGGTTCTACCTTTAGCCGAAGCAATAAACCCATATATGCCTCGGTTAAAGCATCAATTGATGCCTATGCCTCACTTATACGCTTCAGTTTGGCGCCAACCGAAGCATAAACTGAAGTTTTCCACACCAGTTCTGAGTGAACCGATGTCGTAGGGGTGGAACAGAGAGAATCTGAACTGCTCTGATCAGACTTGTCAGCTCTGTGCAACACATATCGCCTCGGTTTTGTAGAGAACCAAAGTCGTAGGTGAGGTGACAGGCAAAAGTAAGTTTGCAGAGGGGCGGGTGAAATTTTGGAAGAGTATTAGGCACCGGTTATGTACTTGAACCGAGGTCATAAGCGTTATATGCTTTGATTCCTATTCAACCGAGGCATATAAGTTCACCTAATCTACAAAAATGTCATCGCGTTCTGATAGGCTTCGGTTTCGTCTAAACCGAAGCCTATTGTGCGAGGTTAAATGTTGTTTTTTTACTAGTGCTCCTTCATTAATAATTCTAGAATTCTGGATTGTATCTCAAAATATATAATGATTTTTTTATTTTAAAAATAATTTTTCAAATATATATAAAAAAGAAGTTCTATATTAGTAATAAATTCAAATTTTTTTTACTGGTACCTATTACAAAACGCACAAACATTGTTTTACTAGTAATTGTTAAGATATGTCAAAGGATATTAGACAATCAAATATTATGTTATGTATAATTTAAATATTATTATAATTTTTCTAGATTTGTATACTTGTTATTCCTTTAATATATATGGTACTCTACTCTTTTGAATAACACATTAGAATTATTCTTTAAACCTTATTTTATATGGTATCAAGAGTCAAACACTGATATCCTTTACAATATAGGAATCAATGTTTCTTTTTTCATTGAATATTTTTTTATGGTTTCTTCTTATAAAAATCAATCGAAAAAACATGATTTTGGGACTTTCGCTGCTACCCTTATGCATGAATCGCTCACCCTTGAACGGCTTGACGACACCAACTATGTTGAGTGGTCTTTGAACGCACAAAACAAGATCAGAGGCAGAAAACGTTGGGGTTACATCTCTGGAACAAAGGCTACACCAGAAAACAAGAAATCTAATGAATATGAAGCATGGGAAGATGAAAACTTCCTAGTCAAGTCTTGGCTTTTGGACTCCATGACGAAAGAAATCAGATCCCTCTTTATTCACTTAGCTACGACAAAGGACATCTAGGACATTGTGCATCAAACATACTTTGTCAACCGGGATGTGTCCCGATCATATCAATTATATCGTGAGGTAATCTCTATTAAGCAAAATGGAAGAGTTATTATTACATATTTTAGTAAATTGCAAAGATTATGGCTAGAGTATGATACTGTCACGAATTGTACCATGGAATGTCCTAAAGATGTTGAGAAGTATAATAAGATGATTAATTCTCAACGAGTTTATGTTTTTTTGGCTGGCCTGGATACACATTTGGATGTCGTTTGTGGTCGTATCCTTGCTACCACTCCCCTTCCAAATGTTCAATTTGTTTATGCAACTATTTGTGTTGAGGCAAATCGCCAATAGGCTATGCTTGATAGTGAGTCTAGTATGGGGGCTTCCTTTATTGTTAAGAAGTTTACTAAGAAAGGAATCCACAAGTGTAGCCACTGCAATAGGGATAATCATGTCATGGAGACATGTTTTAAACTCCATGGCTATCCGAATTGGCATCCAAAAGGCAAAACTACTCCCAATACCAAGGTAGAAGCTGCTTCCAAGAGTCATATTTCTACTGTTGTTGGATTGTGACCAAGTCAGGTATATCTAACTCTGATCTTAATTTTTTTGTTATTACTAGAGATAGTAATTGGATAATTGATTCAGGTGTTACTGATCATATGACCTGTGATCCTCACAAATTTACTAATTTTTCTCCTAGTTGTTCTAAAACTGTTATTATTAATGTGAATGGGTCTCATCTCCTATTGAAGGTGTATGTATTATATCTCTTTCACCCTCCTTATCGATTCTTGATGTTTTATTTGTTCCTACATTGAATTGTAATGTTCTCTTTGTCACCAAGTTAACCAAATCACATTCTTGTGTTGCCTCATTTTACCCAACCCATTGTCTTTTTAAGAACATTCATTCCAATGAAAAGATTGAAACTGGTAGAGAGAGAGAAGGATTGTATTATCTTGAAAATGTTTCCCAACAAACTCATAAATGAGCGTTGGTTTGTCTTGCGAATGACCACATACACGATTAAAACAAAAAAGGAAATTTGGTTATGGCATAGACGATTGGGACATCCCTCTTTTGGTTATCTAAAAAAATTATTTCCATTATTATCTCATAAATGTAATATTTTTAATTTTTTTGTTAAATTTGTGTAATGACAAAAATTCATTGTGTTGTATTTCCTTTAAGCAATAAAAAAACTGATTTTCCTTTTTCATTAATTCACACATATGTTTGGGATCCTGCCCCACAATCTACGCATAATAGAAAAAAATGGTTTATCATTTTTGTTGATAATTGTACTTGGATAACCTGAGTATATTTTCTTAAACATAAAAGTGATGTGTTTCGTTCCTTCTATCATATGATAGTTACACAATTTAACACATATTAAAGTCATCCGATCAGACAATAGAGGAGAATATTTTAAGACTGAATTAATAGAGTTTATGAACTCTAAAGACATATTGCATCAAAATACATGTCCTTATTCACCACAACAAAATGGAATGGCTGAGAGAAAAAATAGACATATATTAGAGGTGACAAGATCACTTTTGATAGATGATAATGTCCCATCTCATTTATGGGGTGAGACTGTGAGCTCTGTCGTTTATTTAATTAATCAAACCCCTTTCCAGTGTGCTGAACTTTCGAAGGCCTTTTGATGTGTTGTCTGATCATTGTATCCTTCCTTTTATAGTATATTCACCACCTCATATTTTTGGATGTGTTATATATGTTCACTTACACCCACATCAACGTATAAAGCTTGAAGAACGAGCTATCAAATGTGTTTTTTTTGGGTATGGATCAACTCAAAAAGGTTATCGTGCTTATTACCATCCACCATCAAAGAAATTTTATATCTCTATGGATGTGACATTTAATGAGTATGAATTTATTTTATGTTAATTCTCCACTTCAGGGAAGCAATGAAAGTGATGTGCATAATCATGATGTTAGTATGTTTGATATCTCAGATATAAAATTATATTGTGAAGATAAATTATTGTGTGAGGATCATTCTGCAGGAAGTGAGCCAATCCTAAATATGGACCCTTCTTTTCTAGATAATACAATGTCTTCTTATCATAACCAAGTGGCTCAATCTTCTCCACAAGTTCATCTTGACTCTTTAGAGGTACCTTCTGATCCTATATTTGATAATACTAATTTAGATGAAATTGATCATGGAATTGATTCTTGTCTGCGTGAGACCACCAGCACACCAAACACTGAGTCTATTATTGTTCAATATAATCTTCAACCCTGTTCTAACCATGGTCAACCTCCAGCTAAATATGAACTAGACCTCTAAGCCAAAGTTAAATATCTCATTAGTAAATATGTGTAATCTCACATGTTATTACAGTCATATGCATAATTTGTATCTCAATTATCTTCAACTTCTATTCCTAGTAATATATAGGAAGCTTTGGCAGATTCTAGATGGACCAAAGCAATGGCTGAGGAGATGACAACTTTAGAAAAACACAACACTTGAGATCTCGTGTCCTTACCAAGAGAGAAGAAAATTGTGGCTACAAATGGATATTTATAATTAAGCATAAAGTTGATGGAACTATTGAGAGGTATAAAGCACGACTTGTGGCTAAAGGTTATACTCGGTCTTATGGTGTAGATTACCAAGAGATGTTTGCACCGGTAGCCAAGCTCAACATTATGAGAATACTTCTATCGCTAGCTGCAAACCAAGATTGGCCTCTTATACAATTTGATGTGAAAAATGTTTTCCTACATGGAGAAATTTTAGAAGAAATTTATATGGATTCTCCAACAGGCATGACAAATTCAATTGGAATGAAGGTTTCCAAATTAAAGAATGCTCTATATGGATTAAAACAATCCCCAAGAGCATGGTTAGGAAGGTTTACCTTTATGAAGATTTTTGGCTATAGAGCAAGTAACTCTAATCACACCTTATTTTTGAAGAGAGAAAAATGAAAAATTACAGCGTTGATTATATATGTAGATATCATGATTGTTACAGGAAATGACCAAGATGAGATTTCTAGTTTACAACAATATCTTGCATCTGAATTTGAGATGAAACAACTTGGAAACATTAATATTTTTTAGGTATTGAAGTAGTTAGATCAAAACATGGTATTTTCCTATGCCAAAGAAAATATACTATTGATTTATTATCGAAAACTGGACTGCTTGGGAGTAAACCAGTTGATACACCAATTGGAAAAAACATAAACTCTTTCAATGCTCAAATTCAGCAAGCATAGACAGAGAAAGATACCAAAGGCTGGTAGGAAAATTTATTTATTTATGCCATACATGTCCAGATATCACTTATGCAGTAAATATCGTTATTCAATTTATGCATGACCCACAAAAGCTTTATATGGATGTTATTGAGAGGATTTTGAGATATTTGAAGTCCATTCTTGGGAAAGGAATCTTGTTCTCAAATCATGGGAACTTAAAGGTAGAATGGTACACTAATGCAGATTAAGCAGGTTCAAAAGATGATAGAAAATCTATCTCTAGATACTTCACTTTTGTAGGAGGAAATCTTGTAACTTGGAAGAGTAAAAAACAGCCTATAGTAGCAAGATCTAGTGCTGAAGTAGAATTCAAAAGTATAACACTAGGTGTATGTGAACTTTATTGGATAAAAAATGTGTTATCAGATTTGAGCTTTAAACCAAATGAAACTATGAGTTTGTACTGTAACAATATGTCGACTATAGCAATTGCTCACAATCCTATGCAACATGATATAACAAAACATATGGATATTGATAGACATTTAATCAAAGAGAAGCTTGAAGCTGAAATAATTTCATTTCTCTTTGTAAGATCAGAATTGTAATTGGCTGTTGTTCTCACTAAAGAAGTGTCAAGTAGAGTGTTTAATGAGTCTTTATTCAAGTTAAGAATGTATGATATACATGCACCAACTTAAGTGAATGTGTTAAGCTATGTCAAATATTCTATTAAGGGATATTAAACAATCAAATATTGTATTAGTTATAATTTAGATATTATTATAATTTATGTAGATTTATATACTTGTCATTTCTTTAATAAATTATATATATATATATATATATATATATGTGTGTGTGTGTGTGTGTGGTACTATCCTTTAGAATAATAAATAACCAGAATTATTATTTAAACCTTATATTATAATAATAAATTCAACTTTTTTTTCACAAACTTAACAAATATTGGACTAAGTATTACATTACGTGTAGACGTTTTTATTAGGATATTTATCCTATTTTATCATCATTATAGTGTGTCAAGGGTTACCCTATTTATCATGATTATATTGTGTCTAGGATTACCCTATTTATCATGATTATATTGTGTCTAGGGTTACCCTATTTATCATGTACTTGTGTATCAATTTATTCTTATAAATAGAAGATTGTGAGAGAGATCAATCAAGCCCTCTAGAATTATTTTACAATTTCAATCTTAAGTTGGTATCAGAGCGGGTCGATCCCGCTCTGGTTTCTGTCTCGTAATATATATTTGTCCGGCGCCACAGTTCTTTGTCGTCCGCCGCTGCCCGCCGCCGGTCACCGACCACCGTCCGTCGCCGGCCACTGCCCGTCGTTGCCGGCCACCGTCGTCCATCATTGTCACAGTTTCCTTCGTCTAAACCCTTAGGGTTTTCTTGTTCCTCGCTAGTACTATTCGTCTTCTTCAGAAATGACATCTGGCACTACTCTTTCCTTCTCTGGAAGTCCATCAATTACCTCTGAGAAGCTAAATGGAAAAAATTATCTATCATGGTCTGCTGTCGTTGAAATGTGGTTCCTTGGCCAAGGGCATTATGACCACCTTGAGCGAGATGGAAGCCATGTACCTACTGAAAAAGCTGATCAGTGGAAACAAGTAGATTTCCAGTTGTGTGCCCTGTTATGGCAATCAGTGGAACCCAAACTTCTTGTATCTTTGAGGGCTTTCAAAACTTGTCACTCCTTTTGGAAGAAAGCCCAAAGCATTTATGCCAAGGATATTCAACATCTCTATGACACTACGAACAAGCTTGCATCTCTTAAAATGGCAGACCATGATATGTGTCCTTCATGGCTGAAGCCCAATCTGCTGTCGAAGAACTTAGGATGTTTTTGGAAGTAGATCCATTAGAGGATATCAAAAAGAAACTAGACAAATTTTACATGGTGTTGATCCTTTGTGCCCTACATCCCGATTTTGATCATCTCAGAGATCAACTTCTAACTAGTCATGAGGTCCCCTCTACGGAAACATTGACCACTCGCCTTCTGCGTGTCCTGGTACCTCAAACTCAAGAAGCGCATGAAGTAGTGGAACCATCTGTCATGGTTGCCACACGAGGAAGAGGAGGACGTGGCACTGGAGGAGGAGGACGAGGAGGTCGGGGACGTCCTCAATGCACATACTGTAAAAGGATGGGTCATACTCAAGAGAATTGCTACTCCTTACATGGTTTCCCTTCCAAAACCGCCAATATTTCGAAGACTGAAACTTCCACTTCTATGTTTTCTGAGGATGAATATCAAGAGTATTTAAGGTTAAAGTCTAACAGCTTGGCACAACCATCTCAATCTCCCAATACATCAACAGCCAGCGTTTCTCAATCTATGGAAGGTCAAAATTCATGGGTAATTGACTCAGGTGCTTCTGATCACATTTCTGGTAATACCTCTTTGTTCTCATCTATTTCCTTTCGAGAAAAACCTCATTTCATAACCCTTACAAATGGATCTAAAACTTCTTCCAAAAGAGTCGGTCATGTTTCTTTATCTCCCTCCCTTAATCTCAACTCAGTCCTCTTTGTCCCTAATTGTCCTTTTAATTTAATTTCCTTAAGCCAGTTGACTAAAATGTTAAATTGTTCAATAACCTTTGATCATAAATCTTTTGTTATACAGGAGCATGGTTCGGGGAGACAAATTGGAGAAGGATATGAAGCTGGCGGATTATACCATTTTGGATCTCGTCCAAGGGTGCCTGTGTTGCTGCTCCTAATCCTAAAGTGCTACATGATCGACTTGGTCATCCTCATTTGTCCAAATTAAAAAAGATGTGTCCTGAACTTAGTGGTCTCCAAACCTTAGAATGTGAGTCATGTCAATTAGGAAAACATTTTAGATCGTCCTTTCCTAAAAGGTCTCAATCAATATGTAATTCTAGTTTTTCCATCATCCATTCTGATATATGGGGACCTAGTCATATCTCCTCCTTTGATTTTATATATTTTGTTACCTTTATTGATGAATATTCATGATGTACTTGGGTTTATCTTATGAAAAATCATTCTGAATTGTTAGCTATCTTTACATCTTTTTGAATGAAATCAAGAATCAATTTGGTCAAGTAATCAAAATATTAAGAAGTGATAATGCAAAAGAGTATTTCTCATCCTCCTTTTCTGCCATCTTGAGTTCCCATGGTATCTTACATCAGTTTACTTGTCCTCATACACCACAACAAAATGGTATAGCAGAACGAAAAAATAGACACTTGGTTGAAACTACTCGTACCCTTTTGCTTGGTGCCCATATTCCTGTCCATCACTGGGGGATGCCATCTTAACTACATGTTATCTTATTAATAGGATGCCCTCCTCCTCTCTTAATAATAAAGTCCCTTTCTCCATTTTGTTTCCTAATGATCCTCTCTTTCATACATCTCCCCGAGTGTTTGGCTGTGTATGTTTTGTTCATGACATGTCTCCAGGTCTAGACAAACTCTCCGCTCGCGCTCTCAAATGTGTCTTCTTAGGCTATTCTCGACTTCAAAAAGGATATCGGTGTTACTCTCCTGAAACTAAGAAGTATTACATGTCTGCCAATGTCACATTCTTTGAACAGACTCATTACTTCTCTCCATCTGTTTAGGATGTTTCTATCCTCCAGCAGGTCCTTCCTATTCCAATGACTGAGTCAAATAGCTCCACTGTCTCTGTCATTCCAAGTCTTGATCACAATCCCACACAGGGCCCCAATGGATAGTCCACCTCCCCAAGACAATGGTGAATCTCCTACTTCAGATTCTTCTCCCTCGTCACCTCCTCCCACGCCTCCTGGTGCAAATGATTCAGCATGACCTATTGCCCTCAGAAAAAGTACTCGTTCCACTCGAAACCCTCATCCCATTTATAATTTTCTAAGCTATCATCGATTGTCACCCTCCTATTTTTCTCTTTTATCCTCAGTGTCCTCTGTTGTTATACCCAAGAATGTGAAAGAAGCACTTGATCATCCTGGATGGCGACAAGCTATGATTGCAGAAATGCAGGCTCTTGACCATAGTAATACTTGGGAGCTGGTGCCCCTTCCCCCAGGAAAAAAGACGGTTGGTTGTCGATGGGTGTATGCAGTTAAAGTTGGCCCTGATGGTGAAATTGATCAGCTCAAAGCTCGGCTTGTTGCAAAAGGTTATACTCAGATTTATGGTCTTGATTATTGTGACACTTTCTCTCCTGTAGCCAAGATGACTACTATTCGTCTCTTCTTTGCCATGGCAGTCATTCATCACTGGCCACTTCATCAATTGGATATCAAGAATGCCTTCCTACATGGTGATCTTGAGGAAGAAGTTTATATGGAGCAACCTCCTAGGTTTGTTGCTCAAGGGGAGTCTGGTATGGTATGCAAATTGCATCGATCTCTATATGGCCTCAAGCAATCCCCACGTGCTTGGTTTGGAAAGTTTAGCTTCATTGTTCAAAAATTTGGGCTAAAACGCAGTGAAGCAGACTATTCAGTTTTTTATTGTCATTCTTCTCTCAGGAAATGTGTTTACTTAATAGTATATGTTGATGATATTGTCATTACAGGAAATGATGTTGTTGGAATATCTCAACTAAAAGAGTACTTGTGTAGACATTTTCAAACCAAGGATCTTGGAAGTCTCAAATACTTCTTAGGCATTGAAGTAGCGCAATCAAAAGATGGAGTTGTAATCTCCCAAAGGAAGTATGCTATTGATATATTACAAGAAACAGGCATGATTGATTGTAGACCGGTAGACAGTCCCATGGACCCAAACCAGAAATTAAGGACAGAAGAAGGTGAATTATTCTCCGATCTAGAGAGGTATAGGAGGTTGGTTGGAAAACTGATTTATCTCACTATTACAAGGTCAGATCTATCCTTTGCAGTTGAAGTGGTTAGTCAGTTCATGCAGGCTCCATGTGTTGACCATTGGAATGCTCTCATTCGCATTCTAAGGTATGTAAAGAAGGCTCCCGGGCAAGGATTTTTATATGAAGATAAAGGAAGCATTCAGATCTCTGGGTATTGTGATGCAGATTGGGCAGGTTCACCTATTAATAGACGGTCTACTACAGGATATTGTGTTTTTCTGGGAAGAAACATTATTTCATGGAAAAGTAAGAAACAGAATGTAGTAGCTCGATCAACCGCGGAAGCCGAGTATAGGGCAATGACATCACTAACATGTGAACTTATATGGGTGAAACAATTCCTTCAAGAGGTTAAATTTTGTGACATCCATACTATGAAGATGTATTGCGACAATCAAGCTGCTCTCTACATTGCATCAAATCCAGTGTTTCACGAGAGGACTAAACATATAGAAATTGACTGTCATTTTGTTCGTGAAAAGTTGTTGACCAATATGTACTGAGTTTATTGAGTCAAATGATCAACTCGCAGATGTATTGACCAAGTCATTAAGGGATCCTCGAATTGAGTTTATTTGTTCCAAGCTTTGTACATACAATTTGTATGCTCCAGCTTGAGGGGGAGTGTTAGGATATTTATCCTATTTTATTATCATTATAGTGTGTCAAGGGTTACCCTATTTATCATGATTATATTGTGTCTAGGATTACCCTATTTATCATGATTATATTGTGTTTAGAGTTACCCTATTTATCATGTACTTGTGTATCAATTTATTCTTATAAATAGAAGATTGTGAGAAGAATCAATCAAACTCTCTAAAATTATTTTACAGTTTCAATCTTAAGTGTTTTTAAGTGTAAATACTGATGATAGAGTGAAACCGTGTGAGGTGTTGGTGGTATTTAGCCTTGGGAGGAAGAGCACTACCATGCACTTCCCAATTTTCATTGACAACTCTAGAATGTCATACATACTCTCTTTTTATTAATAATAACCTACGTTCAAAATTTGAATAAAAAATTTACTTAATCTTCGAAAACTAATTAAAAAATTTACTTAATCAACATTCAAATATTGATTAAAACTTTTTTAGTTTACTTTTTAATTTTAATTAATAATAAAAAATATTTTTTCAATATAATAAATATTTTATTAATTTAATATCTTTTATATAATTAAATATATATTAATATTTTAGTTTATAAAATATTATTTATTAAAAAATATAAATAAAACATATTATAAAATTAAAAACTAAAAAATATAAAAAAAATATGTTAACTGTATTTGTAGATACGGTTAAATAATTCAAATTAAATATGTTAATTGTTTATAAATATGATTAACATATAAATAATTCCAATTAAATATGTTAATCATAATCTGTTAATATATTTTTTTAATTTTATAATATTTTTATTTATTTAATTTTAATAAATAATATTTTATAAATTAAAATATTAATATATATTTAATTATGTGAAAAATATTAAGTTAATTAAACTTTTATTAAATTAAAAATATTTTTTATTATTAAATTAAAACAAATAATTTTTTTAATTTAATATTTTTTAATTTTGTTTTTAGTTAAAAATATTTTTTATTTTTTAATATGTTTTATTATTAAATAAAAAATAAACTAAATAAAAATTTAAAAAAATAAAAATCTTACTCGGTTTTTAAAGGTTAAGATTTTTATGGTTTTTAAAATTTTATATATTTTATTTATTTTAATATTATTATTATAACTAATGTTATTATTATTAATATTATTAATATTATTATTAATATTATTATTATTATTATTATTATTAATATTATTAATATTATTATTATTACTCATAATAATAATATTATTATTATTATATAAAGAAGTAACTAAAAATGAAAATTTAATTGACATTTAAATATCGTAAATTTTTTAACTGATTTTACTAGAAAAATATTTAATATTTTGGAAGAAAACTGTTCTGAGAGAAGTTGTGGACCTCATCAACAAAGTCTTCCTTATGTTGGATTAAGGTTTAATCAAAGTTTGCCCTTTCTTGATTCAGATGTAATAGAAAGGAACAAGAAGAATCCATGCAACGATGTTAGTAATTATATCAATAACCACACTCCTCACTAGTAAACACTATCTCTATGTATTCTCTATCAACATTTTAATTGTTGTATACACTGTATTTTGAACATCGGATACCTTATGCACACACAGGCTGACCCCATAAACCAATAGGTGCATCATCAGTCTGCAATATATGTTCAATACGACGACCTGCCCAACATGTTCGCACACCCTTTAATGTTTTCAAATTTATCTTCAGATCCAGGTTATTCATGGTGCATTCAATTGGGTGAGACCACCTCAATATTATCCACAACAACAGTTTGTTTGTAATTCTTAAATTTCACAAAACCTTAATTAGACCACCGTAAAAATAACTTTTCCTCAATTGGGCTTAAGGTGAATAAACATCAAAATATTCTTTATCTCCAAAACTTTTTTATTATATGTAATAAATTTTTATATACACTTAATATATATATATATATATAGATATATATACTTTTAAATAATCATTATTTCTATCATGCTTTTCATTTAATATACTCAAATATTAAAACATAAAAATTATATACATATTTAATGTTTGGAATAATATAAAAATAAATATGTTAATAGTTAAATAAGACTAAAAAGAAAAGTAGGATTATTATTATATATATCATGAGAATATATTATAAGAACATTTTAAAAAAATTAGAAGGTGGAACCTTGGGAAGTATTGGTAGTATTCAGCCTTGGAAGGAGTTGTGGACCATCATCATCAACAAGGTCTTCCCCTTGGATTAAGGTTTAGTAATGGTTTGTCTTCAGATTTATTAGAAGGGACGACAAGCAACGAGGTTAGTAGTTATATCAATAACCACACTTCTCATACTAGTAAACACTATCCCTCTATTTTAATAGATGATATTTCACGTATACACAAATTTTGAACGCATCTAAATTTGTCTGTGTCTAAACGATGCATCATCAGTCTGCTATCCAATTATATTCAATGTGAACAGGCTGCCGAACATGTTTGCACACTCTTCAATGTTTTCAAATTTAGGGTGAATTCAATAGTATCGATGATAACAATTTACCAATTTCCCAAAACCTTTTGTAATTCTGAGTTCCAATTTCCCAAAACCTTAATTGGCAACGGTAAAACAATTTTTTTTCAATTGGGGTAACACGGATAAACATCAAAATATTCTTTAACGTAATGTAATTAAAACTTTTCTTATGCACTCACACTTAATGAAAAATTTTGTTTGGGAGAATCTTTACAAATATTCGCACACCCTTTATATAATGAAAAATGGTTAAATACTATATTAGTTGTAATTATATAAATATGTTTATATAGTTTGACTTCATACCCTAGTTTAGTTGTATAAAAAGATACCTTATTTATTACTTTTCTAGAAGGATATTTGTGTGAAAGTTGATGAACTTTTATTTTATAAAAATTACAAGGTCTTATACCTGTATACCAGATAGTAACTAAATGCGAAATTCATTTTAACCATCAAAACAGTCACGTTCATGATATGTTCATGTAACATTGCCTTATAATTAAGAAAAAAATTACATGTATTGTTTGTTAATAACTAATAGTAAATATTTACTTTAATGCATAAATATTGTTTTCTAATAAAAAAGTATCACAATTAAACTCTTACAACCTTCAAAAAATGATACTTAATATAATTGAGAAAAATACGAAACTAAAATATTTAATTAAATAAATGTTTATGTATATTGAGATAATTTATAAAAAATAAAATTTAATCATTCAATATTAATATTAATTGATATTAATAAATTGAAATAGGCATTTATGTAATTTGATATAATGGGTACCATGTTTTGATTTCAAAATTGAAAAATTCAATTGAAATTAAATTTAATCATTATCATTTAAAAATTAAGAGATTAGATATAAAATAAAGACTTCAATTAATTAATTTGAATCTCTTTTTTAATAAAAAATAGAATTATTTTGCTTAAAATAAAATCTCCAGCATGTATGTTCATTAAGTAAAAAAAAATTAATGTAAGAAATTGAATAATAGTTGTAACTATAATCATGTGCCACCACAATCACTTAAATAAGATCAAACAAACACAGAAGGTAAACTAGTCATAATTATAAACAAGTAAGAATGGAATTAGTTGAAGCTAATGTCAGTGATATAAGAAGTAATTCAATGATTAATATTCAGCATAGTTTGAAGCTAGGGAGATGTGTTATTTCGAAATGTGTGATGAGGTGGCGACGTATTCACTCCCTCGAGCAAGGGTTCTGTTCAGTCACTCATGCATGCATTATATTTTGTTCAGAAGCACAGGAAACCTTGCAATGATGTTGGTCATCTTGCTGCGTTCCTCTGTCACGTGATGTTATTGCTTTGAGATGCTAAAAACGCCTTATCGATCATGCCCTGAGTCATGACATTGTCCGGTCCCTATCCTTCACCTTTGCACTCAACTACAAGGATTTTTTTACAGCATTTCACTTTTATACTCAAGACCTTTTTATGTAACAAGAGTATATCATATCACTAAGAGTAACACTGGATCGAAGTATAGTTTAAAAAACTTGCAAAAGTCATTGTAAGATCAGTCAGAGCGCTAAAAGTGTCTAACCACTAAACAATAATAAAAAAAAAGAGTCAGTAGATTTGGATGCCAATGTTTCAGTAAATTTCTAAATTCATAATAAGGTAAGGGAAAATGAAGAATTTAATTATATCATTTGATATTTCGGTTCCATCACTAGAAGCAACGCTGGTCATTGGCGGTTATATCATTTGCGTACAATTCCTGATGATCCAGACAATGAAATACTTAGTCAAATTATGGTTCCAATAGCAGTTATCTTTTGAATAAGTCTACCACAATATTAGGAATAGTAGGTCAGTGTCATATACTTTTACAGTTTCTTTTCAGTTTTTATTCTAATGTAAGGTTATTTAATAGCCAGTTTTATGTTTCCTTGTATGTTTATCTCTTGCATATTCTGTGAGATTCAAACAGAAATAGTCTGTAGCAAGCTTGACTACATAGCAGCTACTTCTTTTTTCTAAGATCATTTGCATGTGTTTTCTTCCATAACTCCTTAGAATTAATGCAGCTTCCCTGCATACATTGAATATCAAGACTAAATTGATTTTAAAGCTAAATATTTTATGTGATTGAAGATCCACTAGTTTTAAACTATTTATCATATCTCATTGTAAGAAAGTAGTCACACTTAGTAGAAATTTCCCCTTAATCTGATATGCTAGTATGGCATTGTCCATTAGTACTTGTGACACACATATAGGATGATAATTAGAGTTTAAAGGAAACTAAAATATACACAAAAATAGGTTCTCATTTCTCAATGATCTTTAGAAAAACAAGGAATTAGAGAACTAACATCCAAAGGTAGTTGAACCTCCATAACAAAAAGAAAGATCTCCTCAGACAAGTGAAATTTCACAATCTACAAAGAAGAGTCAATTGTTAAAATAATTTTAAGTCACGAAAAACAAGAGAAAGTTCTTTTTAGAAAAATATTATGCACACATACTTCATTCAATCATGGTCATCTGACTAATAAGTACAACTCTTAAAATTTAATTATAGTACCTGACACTAAACAATTCATGCAGCAATATCCCTAAAATATGGTTAAGATGCAACATTTGCTTGAAATGAACTTTCAATTTAAAAATTTTTGTTTTCAAGGCTAATAAATCTCTACAGAGTAGCTGGTGTGCTGACAAAACACACAAATTTACAAATACACCCTACCTCAAAAGAAAAGAGAGAAGACAAAAATCAAAGTGAGCAAAATCAACTTCATAAATTCTAAATAGGATGAATATGGATGTTGAATGGAAAAACAAATGATTACTACAAAAATGATTGAAATTATCATGAAATTTTATCAACAAAAAAATTCGTTGGTAAATTTGAATTATTGACAGATTTTACTAATGAATTTTTAAAATTTTAATTACTAATAGATTTGTCTCTTGGTAACACATATTTCATTTACCGACGAAAAAATCTATCGATACATTCATCAATAATACATATTTTATTCACTGACGAAAAAATTTGTCAATAATCTATATTTTATTTATCTACGAAAAAATTCCTCAGTAAAAAGAGCTACAATTTTTTCGCCATTCTTTCTCTCTCTATGAACCACACATTATATTTTGTTTCATCTCTCTTATTGCAAACTTATTTCTCTTCTTGTTCCACAACCTCAAACCCCATTTCTCATTCTCTCATCTTCCCCATTTCCCTCATCTCAACTTAAACATTGCAGTTATAGGTCCTTTGACGTGCCTAGATCTTCGTTAAGCCAAGTTGTCGTTTCCATTGCCACGAACGCCTTCGAGCTTGGATTTTTCACTTCATTTTCTTCTTCTCTAACACATGCAAGGGATGGGTAATGCTTCTATTCTTCCTTTTTCATGCAAGGGCGCATCCAAGCCATGTCCATTGTCGTCGTGCAATGCACTACCACCACCGTGCATCGTTGTTGGCCAGTGATGGATTTGAAGCCAGCCAAATCCCTTATTCTCTTCTCTTTATTTTATCTCTTTTTGATTTGTGTTTGTGGTGAAGTAATTTTTTAGGTTGGCTATAATTTTGTACAGGTTATGAAATTGTGTTAATTTTTATGAAATTGTTGTAATGACAATTGAATGATAATACAATTGTAGAACAAAACAAAGTGGGATAATGAATAAAAAGGGAATGATGAAATTTTGTACAGGTTATGAAATTGTATGAATCTGTATGACATTCGTTTGTAATGTATGAATCTGTATGACATTCGTTTGTAATGTGCTAATTTTTCTAGATTGGAAAAAGTAAAGGAAAGAAGAAAAGGAGAAAAAAAGAAGAAGATGAATCAGATCGCAGTACCGACGGATTTTTGTTGCATTAATGATGTTGCCACATATTTCAAAACTGAACAAGTCATTCAAATTGACTTAAGTAGACAATACGTCGTTAGCGTTTTAAATGGTATGAACAAAATGATCAAATTGAATCATTTTTACAAAAAATGAGACCACTTTAAACAATTAAAAAATAGAAAAACCAGTTTAAACAAAACTAGCAAATAAGAAAACTAAAATAAATATTAAACAATAAAATAATTAAAATTAATTATGATTTTATTTATTGAATCGTTAAAGAAAAATAAAACTTAATTATATTTTTAAGTGAAAACGGCTGAAAATTAATAGATATTTTTGAAACTGTCAAACAAAAATCTTCTATATTACATTATTTTTATAGTAATAACTTGATAAATATTTTCTTATAATACATTACTAATTATAAATTATAATTAGAGGAGTTTTTTATGGTTATGGTAAGATACAAAATTTATATTGTAAATATTTATAATAATATATATTATATATCATATTTATTGTATAAAGATAATAACTGATATAATTAGTATAAAACTAAATGTCAATATTTATGTATTGATATTTAATGTACATAATGTATTTAGTCTAAAAGTAAATTTATCAACAATAGTAATAATAAAAATTTTAAATTTAACTATTAATAGTTTAATCAATGTCCTACATTTTTTAATTCTTTATTGTTACTAAAAAAAAAGTTATATTTAACTGTTCACCATAAGATTAGACAAAATAGAGTTCAATTTTAATTCGTGGTGAATGTAAGTATTTTTATGCTGAATTTATTATTTTAAGTTTTTGTTTTTATAAAGAATATTAGTAAATTCACCTTTCATAATATATATATATATATATATATATATATATATATATATATATATATCTTACATTTGCAAAGGATGATAATTGAATTTATATAGACACCGCAAATGATTTTAACTTTTTTTAATTATTATTACAATAAGATTATTAGTTTATAAAAATTACTTTAAAAATTCATGATAATTAGAAATATTAAAAATAAAATATTCTTTTTTCTTATATTTTATATAATTTCATTAACAAGAATTTTATAGATAAGAATGATATTTAAATTATTATATAGATAAGAATGACATGGATGACTGTGTGATATAGACAAAATCTATCAATGCCTAATTAATGAAATAATTAAACAATGAAATAATGAAAATAAATATAATGACGGTTACATTTAGTTTGAGAGTTTCAAGTCAAACAAAAATAATCTATGCCTACTTTGGCTCTCTCTCTCTTTCTTTCTCTTTCTTTCTCTTTCTTCCATCTATAAAAGCACATACTCAGTCACCTAATATTGCATAACCATAGCATTCTCTTCTTCACTTTAGTTGAGTGACACTTGACTCATTCAGTGACTCACATCTCTCTTTTGCATTCTCTCCTTGCAACCATGAATGCTCTAGCCGCCACCAACCGCAACTTTCAACGTGCAGCTCGCATTCTCGGCTTGGATTCCAAGCTTGAGAAGAGTCTTCTCATACCCTTCAGAGAAATCAAGGTAGTCAACCTCTCCCTTTTATGGATTTTCACTTCTTTTGTTTGCATGGCTTTCATTTCTTACTCACCTGATAAAAAAAGTGGTGATATTTTCATTTTATTGTTTGTGGGATGTGTGAAGAATATCTGGAGAAGAATTTACCTGTGGTTTGCTTCTGATCTTTTCAGGTTGAATGCACCATCCCGAAAGATGATGGAACTCTGGTTTCTTATGTGGGATTCAGAATCCAACATGATAATGCTCGTGGTCCAATGAAAGGAGGGATTAGATATCATCCAGAGGTTGAATATATCATGTTGTTTTTGTGTTTTCTCAGTATTTTGAATTTGATTTTGTGTTAATTGAACTCTTGATATTATGATTTTTCTTTTAAGTGTGCAATTTGGCTCAAATTATTTCATTTGAGTCCACACTGATATGATTATTTTTTTACCATATTTGTTTTGAAATTATAATTATTATTTTTGTGCAAGTGATGATATAAATTGTGAACTGTTGTCATTTCCTCTCTATAGCTTAATAGCGGTTGCAAATCATTATTAAAATTTTATGTTTCCAATTATTTAGTGTTGAGGATTAATTGACTGTGTTGATCATTGATTGATGCATACAGAAAAGGGAGTTTCAAATGGTACCTTCCTTCCACTCAATCCAATCCCGAGATCCACACGGAATTCAATTTGCATGTTGAATGTGACCTTTCTTATGTAGATCTGCGGAATCCAATCACAATATACATGCTACATTTCTTCTGTTTGCTAATATTGTGTTCCTAAATCCACATGCTTCTTGAATTGCCCTTATCTTATAATGAAATTACATAAATGCCTTTGAAAATTTACTTTCCTATCTGATCTTCTAAATTCAATCATGGAATAGATGTTGCATCTTCTTTTTCATTTTATTACTTACCTAAGTATGTAAATGTAACATGATATTATAGTTGTTTCTGAGATGATTTTCGTCCATCACAGCAGAACAAAATTTTTGGAATACTACATAAACCATTCTAACTATGTTGCTTAATAGTGCTTCAACTATAATAGGTTAACTTCACCATAGTTCTGATCTACACTTTGCTAGACTAAAAGAGATGGCTGATTTACACAGTTATTTTCATGATCATTTATCATTTTTTCATTTTGATGTCAGGTTGACCCAGATGAAGTGAATGCTCTAGCTCAGTTGATGACATGGAAGACAGCTGTTGCAGACATTCCCTACGGAGGAGCAAAAGGTGGGATTGGCTGCAACCCTAGAGATCTGAGTATTAGTGAGTTAGAACGTCTTACTCGGGTTTTCACTCAGAAGATTCATGATCTCATCGGTGTTCAAAGGGATGTTCCTGCCCCAGATATGGGAACTAATGCCCAGGTACTGATAGTAGCATTTTTATTAATGATTGTATTTTATAGTTTCATATATCTATAATTATTTCACTGAAACAGACCATGGCATGGATTCTTGATGAGTATTCAAAGTTTCATGGTCATTCACCAGCTGTTGTGACTGGGAAGCCTATTGTAAGTCTCAAATGCACAATACCCTTAGGAACTGTTAATAAATTTGACATTAGAGTTATCCAGAAATTTACTTTGAATGTTAATGTCATTTTTCTTTAGGATCTTGGAGGATCATTGGGAAGGGAGGCTGCCACAGGTCTTGGAGTAGTTTTTGCAACTGAAGCCTTGTTTGCTGAATATGGGAAGTCCATTGCTGATCACACATTTGTTATCCAGGTAATAATTTCTACTACCATCATGGTATGATGATATAGTGTGTACATATGAATCTCAGTTTCACCATCTATTTGATTTTAATCACACCAGGGGTTTGGAAATGTGGGCACATGGGCTGCTAAGTCTATTTATGAGAGAGGAGGAAAGGTGATTGCTATCAGTGATATCAGTGGTGCTATCAAAAACACAAATGGAATAGACATCCCTGCTCTGTTGAAATACAAGGATGAGGGCAATGGAACCCTGAAGGACTTTCCAGGTGCGGAAGTGATGGATCCAAATGAGTTGCTTGTTCACGAATGCGACGTGCTTATCCCTTGTGCATTGGGAGGAGTTCTAAATAGGTATGAATTTCTATGTTTGTATGCTTGTGTTTGTTTTGACACTGATCCATTAAACTTTTTCCAAATGCACTCTAAACGGGAGATTTTGACTAGAATCATCTTATTTAGATATTTCTTTACTATTGTTTTTAACAACAACTTAATTTTAGTATATTATTTTTGAAGGGAAAATGCTTCTGACGTGAAGGCTAAATTTATAATAGAAGCAGCAAACCATCCCACTGACCCTGAAGCGGATGAGGTAAGTTGATTGCCCTCAGGCTATATACATATGTGATAATGTAAAGATATAATGAGTGATTTTCTTTTTGCAGATTTTGTCTAAGAAAGGAGTCATCATATTACCTGACATCTATGCCAATGCTGGTGGAGTGACTGTGAGTTACTTTGAATGGGTTCAGGTAGATAGAATCAACTAAGTTTAAGTTTATTTTGACAGTGTTGACTGCGTTTTACTGTTTAACTTATTCTGGTTCTGTGCTGCTTGCAGAATATTCAAGGTTTCATGTGGGATGAGGAAAAGGTGAATCATGAGTTGAAGAAATACATGACCAGATCTTTCCAAGACATCAAGGCAATGTGCAAGATTCATAACTGTGACTTGCGAATGGGAGCCTTCACTCTTGGAGTGAACCGTGTTGCTCGTGCTACTCTTCTCAGAGGTTGGGAAGCTTAGGTTCTGAACCTACAAGAGTAGGATTTTATATGGCTGTGATTTCTTTAATCTAGGTTTAGTCTAGGTTTAGTTAGTCAAGTAAAAGGCATTAGAGACTTGCCAATAAAACATTATTCTCGCCATTTGGTCTGTCCAATGTGTATGGTTCTTGTCATTTGGTGTTTGATAATGCCATAGTTACAGCCATATTTGTTTCAAATGTTCTAGTTGTTCTAGTTGTTCTAGTTTGATGTATTAGTGGATTGCAGTTTTTTAGTCTATTGCTTTTTATTTTGAAATCTTAGTCATGGGCTCATCTTCCTTTACTAAAAAAGAATCTTCATTAAAAAAAAATCTAATAAATAATCTCCATAAAACCCATTGTCGGAAAAATACCAATCTAATAAAATGACAATACTAAACTAATAGCATAATAGATTTCTTAGAATTGAGAGGTTATAGTTGCATCAAGACAGTCTGGTATATGTCAAGTCATACTACATTCTTGAAAAAATTTATTTTGATGTGAGTTGTACAAATAAGTTGCTTTAACTTAGAAATTCACTTATAAATCCAATTTTTTATATTAAAAACTCTTCAATTTTGGCAACTCATATGTAAGACTTACTCTAAGTAACATTTTTTATTTTAAAACAAATCTTATTAGAGACGATCATTGTTCTTATCTCTAACGAAAGAAACATTCATTAAAGGAAGATCACCACTAAGACCGAAGGAAAACGTTTTGTTGATTCTTATCTCTAACGAAAGAAACATTCATTAAAGGAAGATCACCACTAAGACCGAATGAAAACGTTTTTTGACAACAAAAGTTTGCCAACTTTTTAACAATTACACGTGACCCATTTTCATTTCGGTTGTAAAAGGTTATAAAAAAGTTTCTTTTTGGCGTAGAGGGCGTATTTGGAGAGAAATTTCAGATTGTCCTATTCTTGCTTTCATTTCGGAATTCCCTCTTCTTCCTTTTTGGTTGTCTTCCTTTTTGGTTTTGCAGTTTTCGTCACTCTTTTCACTCTCTCTGCATTGCTTTGACTCTCTTTAGACGATGCTCTCAGTGTGTTTGCTCCATTGGTTGCAAAATTTGGTTGTCAATATATCGGGATCTCTTTAAAAAACAATGATACAGTGGTCTCTATCTCGCGCTTCCATTCAGAATATTATTATGGCAAGTTTGGTTCAGTGATGGAACGATCTTTTCAGAGACGGAAATGTTCGGTAAATTTCACGTCAACCTTTGTATGCGTATCAATACCTAGGAAAGATGGGCTTCGCAAATTCATGTTAGTTATCTCAATTGAGATTGCAACAAAAATGAAACTGAAAAAATGATAAAAACAAAAAATAGAATTGCCACAAAGTCGTATTAATTTTGGAAGTTGAGGGATCTTGAAATAAGAAAAAGACAATTCCCGCATTGCAAACAGACAAACTATCTAGGCCATTTGAAGCTAGGACGAGAGAAGGATTTGAACTACAATGTCTAATTCATATCCATGTCTTTTTTGTACTAGAAAGAGTAATAGAAACTGTATTAAGAGACATATAGAGGGAGAACTACAAAACAGCAATTCCACTACTCATTCTTTGGAGTGCTTGAATTTTCGTCCTGCCAAGTTGCTTGCCATTGCTTGTCATATAAAGTAGTCTCATCCAATAGCTTCTTAAGGTTTTCAAGGTCCTCATTCTTTCGGATCAGAAGAACTCCGACAACAGCCACGAACAGCAGAGTTTTGCAAAAGAAGTTTCCCATTTGATCCACTAGGCCTACTCCTGTCAAGCTATCAACCAGATATGCCATAAAGAATCCTATCATGGCAGCACGACCTGCACGATACTCAAAAGAAGAAGAAAAAAATTAACATTGAAGGTTCTGTTAGTTTTTATTTGTCTCTTATGACATAAGAAATTATTCTTTAATTTCATTCTGGAATGCAAATCAAAACTGACCATTGAGTAGTTCAGCTTCAGGGAGATGGAACCTTTTCATCCATGCCCACCAGGGTATGATGGAGGTGTCAAAAACTACAGGATTTTCATTGCTGGATGATTCCGGGTTATCCTCAAGCCATTTCCTCCTTCTAGCCTCTGAAAATAATTACACCCTGGGATGAAATACAGGCTGATGTATTTTTTAAGGGGAAAAAAATGAAACCAACAAGATATGAATCTGATCCAACATCAACTATGTGTTAGCCCTCTGTCAAATAAACACAAAATGAACCATACTCTGTCAATTGGAATATATCAGGAATGACATTGGAAACAGACCCATCTACTCCATTTTATTAGCAAACTGATTTCAATTGGGGTGTAGAAATGTCACACTCTTCAAGCCACATTTAATTTGACAAAGGCTTTTCACCATGACAATCACAGAAAAAAGAATTTATCATTCAAGAATAGCTAGAGTCCGAGCACTTCTATGTGATCACAAGTTACACCATACTGGAACACATCTACAATCTAAAAGCCGCAAAAAGGTATATCTTTTTTTCTTGTCAACAAGATTTGTAGCAATTAACAACAATGCCTCTGCAAAATGGTTACTTTAAATTACTGAAGAAGAAGAAACAGATATGTATGAAGCTATAAGGGTTACAGGCATCAACCAAAACTTAATTTAATAGAAAGAAAAATTAAAAGCATCACCATTACCAGCACAATGAGCAAGGGATAATAAAATTACCAGCATCAATTACAGCATCCCAATCGGTGGTGCCATTTTTCTGAAACTGCTTCAAGTCCCATGTTCCAGAAACCCATCTTGGATCCACGAAACCACTTTGAACTTTCACCTCCTCACTCTGAACCGCAACAGCAGCAGCAGCAGCAGCCCCATTGGTTCCAACAGAACTGTTCTCGAGCGGCGGGGGAGAAGACTCCGGCGGCGGCTCGACGGCAGTCCCGACACCGTTCTCAGCAGCAGCCGCCTTCAAAGGAGAGATAGGAAGGGTCCTGGACCTGAGAGAGAATAAAAAGTTGGTCTTGTGGAAGAGACGGGGTTTGGATTGCAACGAAGGAGTGGCTGGGAAAGGGGAAAAGGAAGCCATGGTGGTTGACATGCTTTGCATCTGCATTAATTTGATTGGTATGTGAGTGTGAATTTGTGTGTGTGTGGTGGAGGAAATATCAGAACATGGTGGTTGGGTGAGTTGATGAGTGGGTGGGTTTGAGTTTCTATTTCCGGCTGGGACAATCCTCAGCCTTAGAAAGTATGGGCAAAGCACACACAAAAGCCACAAGGGGGAAGTACTGAAGTGAAAAAGGAAAAGGTACAGTCTGAAGGCCTCGCAACTCCTTTGTCCTTAGTCCATTCTCATCAGTCCCTTATCCAATCATCTCCCAGCACGCAAAATCTATGGATTACACCATCTTCAAACTTACAAAATAGCCCATCTAGTATGCCACAGGAATGCTCAATTAACCTATGTTGGACTTGGATTTCAGAACAGTAACGATTTTAGGTGAGTAAATATTCATAGATTTTGTGGATGTTTATAATTTTATGAAATAAATCTTGTAGAAGCTTAAGAAAATTTATAGAAAATAGTACTTACCTGGATTGAGTTGAGTTGAAATTGATTAGTCGTAAAATTTAAGATTGATTCAGTCAATTAATAGGTAAATCTGATGCCGATAGAGATGATAACAAATGATTATGGAGAGAATCGATTTTGTATAGTAATTTAAAGATTGTTCTAATATTGGTATAGATAGAAGTTTCCATATTTTAGCTGCTTTTATACATCTTTACAGTATAGTCTCTTTTTTTTTAACCTGCGCATTCTAACTTCTTTTAATTTTGTTTATAACATTTTTTACCTTTGTTTACTTCGGAATCCAACTTTTTGGAAATTTAATACTATGCGCTTTTAAAGTGACTCAAAATTCTTTAGTTGAGAGACAAAATTTCTTGTTTAGCAAAACCACTTTACCAACAAGTAGTAATTATGCTTATGGTGCATATGAAATGACACTAAGCAATATGAAGTATTTATCATCATAATAAAAAGAGAAAAATAAAGTATTAAATATTAAATTTCATAACTATTAAATATAGTAAAAACATATTTATAAGATTAATTTTCCTTATATAAAAATACGTAATAGTATATTTATAATAAAGAGAATGTGCACTAAATTTGAACGTAGATGAATATATAAAAATAACATGTATATGTTTCCTAATTAACATAGGAACATCGTTTTCTAATTAATATAAAATGTAATATATTTAACATTTCTTTAATCGGTGCATATGTGCAAACTTGTTATAAATGTAATTAATCTTTTATTTCTGTAATAATTTAGTAAAAAAATTTACTAATTGATAATTTGAGTTTACAAATTCAGTTTTGATGTTTTCAAATACAATTTTTTTTTGAATGAAATTATAATGAATCTTAATGTATTTGGTCCTCTTGTGAAAGATAGGATTAAAATTGATATAAAGTACCATATGATTGTCATATATAAGTGTTACTTGGGAAACATCTTTAAATTGTAATTTTTTAAGCAATTATTTAAGTTAAAAAAGTTCAAACTAGTTGAGGTCATAACTTTATGTTATGTTTTAATACTAAATTTTGTCAGAATGCTTTGTTTCTTGTTCTTCTAAGAAATCAAGTTACCACCAATGGAAACACAATAATTGAAATTAGATCTTCTATTATAAGAAAATCATGCCCAACCAGCATATGAATAGGAAACAACTTTTGTATGGTTATTGGAACTATATAACAAACATTTTTTAATAAATCTTTTAATGTATTTTAATATATGGATGACAATATTCCAATAATCTTTCACATGAAAATTGAGAAATTGGCTCACCACATTAACTGCAAAAGAAATGTTTGGATGAGAAATTGTAAAATAATTTAATTTCCCAACAAATCTTCTATGTTACTTGGGATCTAAAAGAGTCTCCCTTGATTTGGTAGGAGTTTGGTATTAGGATTCATATATGTGTCAACAAATTTTGAATTCTTCAATCCAAGTTCTTCCAAAATACTTAATGCATACTTCCTTTAAGATATAACAATGTTATCGTTGTTGGATTGTGCCATCTCAATACCCAATAAATATTTAAGTTTACCAATATCTTTGATATGAAAATGGTGGTAAAGATGTTGTTTCATCTTAGAGATGTCGTCATTGTTGAATAACACTGTTAAATTTTCCAAACTAGGCTCTAGGAGATTGTTTTAGGCCATATAAAGATTTGCAAAGACAACATACCAATCTGATAAGTGTGAAAAATAGTTGTTTTTACACTTATAAATGATCTCAATCTTATAATTATTCATGTTATTACTCAGTGAAAAACTTGATAACTTTTTGGCAAGTATACCAAATCGTTACAAGTAATACAGTGGATAAGTAAAAATGTATCGTTCTCCCAAGGGAATTTGAGTTACGTATTTCAATGAAAATTATTTATCAAGATCAATTACTGATGATATTTGTGATTTCAATTTGGATTTAAGCATGAAATTAACAACGTAAAAAAAAATAAGATTGAAAAAATGCGATAAAAGATCACTGGAATTGGTCTTTGACTAACATTACAGTAAGATCCTGAATAACATATATTCTTTGTTCAAGCCTTCACATGAGAGTATCTTGATTTAATTCCTTAAAACAAGTTCTAAAATTATATATTGAATTATTAATTCCTTAATTAATTCATCAGATCATTTTGCATTAAGTTCAGATGTAAGAATGACCAAAAGCACAGAAGTTATTCCTAGCGTAATTTACTTTTAGTTTCGTTTCTTACGTTTCTGGTTCTAAAAATACTTTCTAGTACAAAAGAACTTTTAAAGAGATTAATACTTCCGTATAATCAAAAGCAAGTCAAGAAAAGAACAAGAACAGAAACATATATTGCATAAAAAATTTACATTAACGTATCGTCATACAACCAATTCCAATGAACAGAAAATTTAGCCTATCCTAGACATCTCAAACGTACTCTTTACAGCAATCCCTTGCAGAAAGTGAAGTTTTGATGTCTTGAAAGGTCTCCTGATCGTCTCCTGAATTCTCCAGTATTTTTCTGGCTATTTTCGTGTGTCAGAAGATGGTTTCTGTCTTTCTGTCACATCTTTTAAAGCCACTCAACTTAATTAATTCGCTCAACGCACAGGTGTGTGTGCGCTATGCGAATTTCTTGTAACTGCTGCCTCTCGACTGATGTTATTCGCACAGAGCACAAGTATTGGTGCGCTATGCGAATTTCCTTTTGCTGGCGGTGCGAATTTTGGCTTGCGCTATGCGAGAATTGGCTGACAGACTTCCAATTATACATCCTTTCCTGTACAATAATTTACAATACAATCTACTTCTTATTACAACATTTCACTGAATAATAATATGAATAATTATAAGATTGAGATCATTTATAAGTGTAAAAACAACTCTTTTTCACACTTATCACAATCTAGAAGACTCTCTTTAAGCAATTGAGAGGTTGCTCCATATAAATTTCTTTTTGCAAATCTTTAGTGAAGAAAATAGTTTTGGCACTCAATTGATAAATGGGTCATTGTTGAAGAGCAATCATAACTAAAAAGAAACGAACAAAAGTCATCTTTGTCATTGGAGAAAAAGTATCACCATAATCCAATCTAAAAATTTGTGTGTAACCCCTGACCATAAGTTGAGTTTTGAGGCGATCAATAGTACCACTAGGACCAACTTTGATAGCAAAAATTCACCCACAACCAACAACAATTTCTCATATGGTACTGGATGAGCTCCCAAGTTTCACTATTTTGAAAGAGCATTTAGTTCATCTAGCATGACCTGATGCCAATCAGGATGAGTTAAGACATCACTGACAAATTAAGGAATAAACATAAAATAAATAGACGAAAGACATGTATAAAAAGGTGAAGATAATGTATGATAATTCAAAGCAATATAATGTGGACAAGGATTAAGAGTAAAACATATGTCTTTATGGAGGAAAATTGGAAGGTCAAAAGTTATTATAGATAGGGAGACAAAATAGTTGACACTTAAAATGAGTCACTTATAGTGATTAGAAAAGATGTCTTTGACTATAAACCTAAAGAAATGATGAAGGAGAAGAGTCTAACAATGAACTAGGCTATGTAAAAAAAATCATAATAAGAATATTAAATGATGAAGGAGAAGAATCTAACAATGAACTAAGCTATGTAAAAAAAATCACTTGTAATAAGAATATTAGTTTTAGTAGATTGAGATACATCAAAAGAAGAAAGACCTTAAAGTAAAAAGAAAATTAATTGAAAATGACATTTGCAAAAACAAAATAGTTTTCATTATAAAATATTTAGGCTATAGATATAAAACATGGGGTGCAGGAAGAAATTAGCTACATACATCTACAATAAAAGAAATTGCCTAGGCCGAAAACTAATAAGCTCTGATTAGTTTCTTCATGCTCTTCCATAACTTTTTTTCTTGAATCTCTCTATACACATTTTTTCCTATTTTTCTCTTTCTAGATTGTATAATCACAAAGATAAACATATTTTCAGTATAATTTAAAAAAAAGCGACTTCTAAATTATATAAGTCGAAAGTTATGTTTTCTTAAAAGAAGCTTCGAATAAAAATAATTTGATTGCTAGATTGTACAATTTAAAAATATTTTTTAAACAAAATATAACTTTCGTATTACAAATTCGAAAATAGTTTGATTCATAAACTTTAAAATTAAAAAAAAAAGATAAAATGGAAAACACAATTTTATGAGGGTGCAGCAAGAAAGCTATGGAGGTGCAGGAAGAAAGTCCAAGAACATCCATTTAAAAGCTGTGACTTGCTTACATCTCCATTATTTTCTTCTTTCACGTAGTGGCTCACTCACCATGGAGGTTGCCTCAACTGCTTCTAGCTTCGCACTCAACAAGCCAATTATGGCATTGCCGTCTTCGTCTCGAACCGTAACCCCTATTCGAGCCATGAGTTCGTCGACCTCCTCCGTCAGGACATCTCTCTCCACCAATTTCATTGCTCCTCCTGCCTTAATCAGCAGCGCCTCTAGCCATTTCTCCGGCTACAAGCTCCGACCATCCTCCCTCAACCCGGCTTCATTTGGTGGCTCCAACGCCAAGCGAGGCGTCATTACTATGGTACCATTTTACCACCTTTCTTCATCCGCTCTTCACATGCACATTTGCGATGTTGGTTTCGAATTGGATAAGAGATTGGCGATTTGATGTGAACACTGTAATAATTTAGATTCTGATTTGGGGTGAATACTCACCGTTTGTCTGTGCGTACTGTGATATTTTCGAGTGTGAATTTATAGGTTTAAGGGTTTAGTTTCTAATCAGCGTATGAGGTCGTAGGGTTTATAGTTTTTGTTTTACTTAAACATAAGCGGTTGCAGTTTGAAGAATTTATACAATTTATATAGGTATGGAATTTGACTTTGACGGCTATTGAGAAGAAGTGAGTAGGGTTTTATGACGACTAAAGTCGTTTTAGAACAGAGTTTTCAGGTCGCACATTAGGGATTTGAAATATATCAATGAGTCCTTGTAGTCATCATTATCACAATCACGAACACCCTACAAAACAAAGTTGTTGGCAGAGAAGTCTCACTTTGTCGAAAATAGCCTTCTCTCGGAATCAGAAGAAAATATTTATTGACGTAGCCAATCCTTTTTTAACCACATGTTCTGTTTCATTTTTGAAACCAAATGTAGAATAAAACTCATGTTATGTTCTATATTGTTCTAGCCTGTTCACAAAGATGCCACTTTTATCCCTGAAGATACAGATGTCCATGAAAGCCCAACACACCTTATAAAAAAACATTGTTAAGATTATAAAATAAAAGAGTAATATATTTGGCTTTTCCCATCGACTTTCTATATAAATAAAGTACTCATTCTGCAAGCACAATGTTCATATTACAAGTCAAAAATGATTTTCAATTTTCAAAAATGGAAAACCCTAAACTACTGAATGCTATGAATCCCAAAGATTGACAGCCAGCAATTCTTTTCGCTTTCTTCTGAGTTTGCCCCCATTTATCACAGTTGATAGCATGTTAGATCGATGCACTATTGGAGAATTTTTCTGGCTGAACTAGAAAAGGCATTCCTAATTAGCGAAGAGGCAATGATCCCTTCTAACATTTTGCGTTGCATGCCATTTTTAGATTTCTTTGTCACTTATTCGTTATACTGATCTACCTGATAAGGGTTAGGATTTATTTAGTGGATTCTCTTTGGTTGTCCATGAACAGTTTCTTCATTTTGATAGATATGTGGAGAGGACTGGGGGCTCCATTTTATTATTTTATTTGTTTTTGTTTAATGCTATATGTATAGATCTGTCATTGTTTTTGTTTTTCATCTGTTGAAAAGAGACTCATATATGGTCATTGCTGTGCAGTGTGTGAAACAAACAGTCCTTAACTACCACGGTTCCTTAAAGTGCAAAGTTGTTTGCTTGATTTGTGTATTATGTGAATAAATGGTATAACTTGTAATGTACAATATTTCATAGCACGTTGAGGTACAATATATGCCATCTTTATGCAGGTTTGTTGTTCTCTTTTTGTCTTTGGATAGGTTATTCCATATTCAAGTGGGAGTGCATTTGAACAACCTCCACCGGACTTGGCTTCTTACTTGTACAAAAACCGAATTGTTTACTTGGGCATGTCTCTTGTTCCATCTGTTACTGAGTTGATTCTAGCAGAATTTCTTTACCTTCAATATGAAGATGATGATAAGCCTATCTACCTCTACATAAACTCCACTGGGACAACTAAGGTAGCTGTTATTTCTCTATTTCGTATTCAGCCTGTTTTCACCTGAGAAATACTTTCTCATAGCTTGATGTGTGTTGATATCTGATTTATTTAATTTTAAAGCATTTTCCTTTTTACTAAGGTGCATATAGCGTGGCTTGGTTATTTAGAGTCACGTGTTGTAAGAGGGGTTGATAAGGGGAGGGAGGGGACTAGGGAGTGTGTGCATTAGAGGAGTGATAGTGAGGTAGATGAACCAGATCAAATTATGCAACTTCATTAGAAATATAATTGGGTTCATTGTGTTAATGCAATAATTTTTTAGAAACTACTATGGATATTACTTGCTGGTGTTGCACACCTTGATAAAAGTCATGCTTTTGGGGGTTTCCCTTTTCAAATTATACCTACTTATGCATAATGTGCTAAGAAATTGCCAGATTTGCTCAAATGTTATGTTTTGCTTATTAATCTGAAACAAACCAATGTAAATTTTGATAAGCACTACGTTGATGGCAATTGCTTTACTAGCAATTATGGTGAACAGAGGTATTGATGAGTGTTAGTCCATGTTCTCATTAGATTGTGATATAGTGCGTGGAAAATGAAGCTCTAGAGCTAAGTCCAAACTAGCCTAACCAGGTTGCAAGCATTGGGCTGGAGGTGGGGGTTCTGGGTTTGGTTAAGGTTATGCCCAAGATGAAGGATATCTAAAGCCTACTGATCTATTGAGCCTCACAGTTTTATACACCATGGCTTGAGGATCTTTTATGACTACCAAAAGTGTTAGAGTCACGAATTTGAGTAAAGGGGGCCAATATTGAATCTGTAACATGTTGAATCTATCATCTTGATACATGCTTGTACTTTAAAAGAGCGAATAGGAAAGACTGAATTGTTCTGTTGTCTAAAATGTTGAAAATTGATACAATATATAGATCCGAATGAGGTGACCCTAATTAAAGAAATAAGGAAGTAAATGAGAAATTAAAACTGTACACAATCAACCCCCTACTTACTGTAATTGAAGTCACTATCCTACTTAATAAGCATATATAGTCTTATCATATAGGGTGAGGCCATGCCTACACTTGTCAACCTACTTTTCATAGAAATTAAAGAATATCAACAAGTTTTGAAACTTTGAGAAACTATTACTAATCTAAATATTTTTTGGGTTCAGTTTAACGCTATTATGGAGATGCCTTGAAGCTAGAAATCTGCCCTAGACATAGATAATTTAATAATTATTTTATATAGCCTAGCTAAATGAAATTAATAAAATCAACACATTTTATTCCTTTCTGTATAATTAGCAGAGAGCTGCTCTGTTTTATGACAATATCATGTACAACATCAAGAACCTAGTCTTATCCTACTATGAGGAGGCTACATGAATCTATATGAACTGTTGAATGCTTTCACTTCTGACTACTAAAGGACGACAAATGATTTTCATAAGATTCTAAAATATGGTGCCTCAATCTCCTTGGAAATATTCATTTTCTTAATGGAATTTTGTTTTGTTCTTTCAGGGAGGTGAGAAGTTGGGTTATGAGACTGAGGCCTTTGCAATTTATGATGTGATGAGGTTGTTATTGCTATCATTTCTGTGATCATGCTATTTATTTTGCTTATCTCACTTATTTTAGGCTCTTAAGTATACACTACAAAGGTGTCATTAAATGGGAAGAAATTTAATTGCTGTCTTTCTTCCTTTTCTCTGCTCAAGTTATGGGTTGTAAGGTGGAGAAGTGCTTTAGTTGGCTATGCTTATATATTGGCACTGTGTTAAGATTTTAATAACTAGGAATCCATGAGTCCCTCTGTAGGTAGTAATCTGAGTGGCAGTAATACCCACAATAAACATCCTTACCGTAGTGTTTTTTGATGGAAAGTGATTCTCTATAAGTTGTATCAAGGTTTTCAATTGACTCTAGATTTCTAAATTAATTTTTTTCCTAATCTGTGCTTTTCTTGTGGGTTCACTGCTCATAGGTTTACATATTTTAGAAATCATGTTTGTTGTCTAGTTTCTATTTACTTTCCCTTTTTTTTCGTGCCACTGTTCACTGCTGCCATCACAGTTCATTGCTGGCATTATTGTTTAAGGCGAAGACATTCCAGCAAGCTTTTTCCTACTGGAGTTACTGTTCACTGTTGATGATTTTCTAGAAAGCTCTTTTCAGCTAACAATAACATTTATCAGCAAAGTTTTTCCAATGAGTGGTTTTACTGCTATCTTTTTTTAATGAGTACTATTTATGGTTGACTTTTTTGGGTCAGTGTTGTTTACTAATCAACATTTTTTGGCAAGTACAATTTACCATCAACTTTTTCCGGTGAGCACTATTTATTGTTGACGTTTTTCTGCTGAGCAATGTTTAATGATTCCAACAAGTATTGTTTACTGTCTAGTTTTTTTTTTTCTTTCGTAGAGATTTTTTCTGCTAGTGACTGCCACCAGTGGCATTAGCTTGCTGTGCGATGACCATTTTTTCTCTTTAACAGTTGCTATGTCCTCTGAGCATTTTTTCTTCTCAACCATTGTTGGACTGTCTGAGTATTTTGGCTTTCTGACATCGACCATGTGCTAAGATTATATTTTTCCTTTTGACAACCTTAGGGTCCTGAGAGCAATTTTTTTCATTCTGAGAGCTATCTTGTCTTCTACCCAGTTTTGTTCTCTGGCAGCCTGTGGCCTTTGTCCACTTCTAACAATCTTTACTTCCACCTTGAGGGAAATTCCTAAGTAATGCTTTATATGTATATATGTTCCTCAACTATGCTAATTGAAATACAAGAGGATTATATCGCAAAAATGTATACCATTTCCCTCTTCAATACGATTTGAAAGGACAATACATATTGAAGATTAATGGTCACCTTGACAGACATAAAGCCATGCCTAGTCTAGGGAATATCTACTATCTTTGTTATTATTTACTTTGGCAGCTTTTACAACTTACTTGCTGACGTGTTTACGTAGTCTCTTGAGGGATCTTTAGGATGACATTTGTAACAAGTTTATTTCATTTGATGCATATGCTCCATAGCTCGAGGAGGAATGATGGATATATAATTTGATAAGGAAATATTTTAGTAATTATTTATCATTATTAATATTGATTTTGTTTCTTATTATTCTATCTCTTCTTCATTATAAATAAGAATATTCATGCGTGTACCTAAAACATGAACTTTGTTATTCTTTCCGAGCAATACCATCTTTAGTGACCTATTTTTTCACTAATCCTTTCAACATGATATGTTTATTTTTCCTGTAATTATTATAAACCTGAAGATGAAACATACTTCTTTTTATTCTATAGCTTTTTCCCAACTTGAAGAATTCCTCATATAATGTTTGTGTTTATATTTATAAATCTAGCTTAGTTGTTGTGACACAGGTATGTCAAGACTCCTATTTTCACTCTTTGTGTTGGTAATGCTTGGGGAGAAGCAGCATTGCTTTTGGCTTCAGGTGCAAAGGGAAACCGCTCTGCTTTGCCATCATCAACAATAATGTTAAGACAGGTTTGTACTCCATCATTTGTGACTATTACAAATGAAAAGGCTGTTTGGTTTAAGAAAACATTTCCTGTTCTCATTTTCTGTTTTTACTGTTGCCTATTTCCAAAAGTTCATCATTTCATGTTTGAAATTGTTGAAACAGAAAACAATAAAAAGTTGTTTTTCACCATTTTCTATACCAAGGATTTGAAAACAGGAAATAAAGTTAAAATAAGGTGGTGTTTGGTAATTAAAAGTGAAATAAAAAATGAATATATATACATTTTCTTAAAGAAACAACCCCTAACTATCCCCAATGCTTAAGCTGATGGTGTGGTCATTCTAGTTACTTAGTTTGTTGTATTTCTTTTGGGATCTTGTATCCTAACATCTGAACTGTATGGTTTTTCAATTTGCAGCCAATTGCAAGGTTTCAAGGTCAAGCAACAGATGTTAACCTTGCAAGAAGAGAAGTCAATAATGTGAAGGCAGAATTAGTATGTGCTTCTATCTAATTTTCTATAGCTAAGTTTTTAGTTGAAGTTATGTATTACTATCTGTGAAGATTTTTGGACCAGTGGATACTTTTGTATTTTTAGTCCCTTTAAAATACTGAAATATTTGTTTATTTTTTTATCTGCTACTGAAATGTTAGTTTGTTGAGCAGTAGCCGAACATTTCTTGGTTCCCTTCAACCACAAAGCATGAGATTATGAACTGTGTTGTATTTGGACATTTCAATGGACTTCTGCATAATTTTGATTTAATATGGGTTCTTAAGAATGTATACTTTACTGATCTTTAAGAAAAGCTGACTGAAAGATTATTGTAGCAACTCGTGCATGATGTTTGTTTATTTTTTAAAGGTTAAATTGTATGCAAAGCATATGGAAAAAACACCTGAGCAGATTGAAAATGATATTCAGCGTCCAAAGTATTTTAGCCCCAGTGAAGCTGTTGAGTATGGTATCATAGACAAGGTACTTGCCATTAGACATTTTCGTTTTATCATTTATTTTACTTGAAAATAAAATTAACTGTCTTTTTGCAGGTTATATACAATGATAGGGGGTCTGAGGATCGTGGAGTTGTTTCTGATCTTAAAAAGGCACGGCTTATTTGACAGTTGGGATTTGAATTGCAATTTTCTCGGAGTTCAGGTAAAGCACATCTCAAGTTATTATTGTATTAAACAGTTGTTGCAACTTCAAAATTGATTTAGTTTATTGTTATCTTAGAAGAAGATTAACTGTACCCTTTTTAGCAACAACTCTTTTTTAAATCTTATGGTTCTTTGCTATTATTTTGATGGGTTGTTTGTGATGCTCAGAAATTAAATGCTCGTAAATCTTGCATTGATCAATTAAGTAATCACCCATGGCTATAATATTTTCCGTTTACACTTGGCTTTACGCTTCTGGTGTTTGCCACCGCAAAACAAGTAATGGTCTAGCGTTGTCCAATGATTGCGCCAAGCACGAGTTAGTGCTTCATATTTTGTGTAGAAAGGAGCCCCAAAGCCCTTTATTTGAACCTTTTTGGGAGTATAATGCATGCTCTCAATTAGTTTTTCACTTCGATGAGCTAAATAGTAAGCTTTGATTGACAGCGACATCCACAACCTCTGTAGTTTCTATTATATTCCACTACTAAGTGCAAACATAAAATTAAGGGAACGATTACTTTTTCATGTCCATACACCCGTGCAAAATGTTTTCCCCTCTTCCTACCTCCAAAATATTAACAAATATATTGGAACGGATGAAGATCCTCTACAATAAGAGAATAACTCTGAATAAATATAAACCATGAAAATGCTTTATTTTACAACGAATAATTTGAAATATTAGATGTAATCTGTCGGATTTGAACTGCATGATGGTGTAGTTACTTCTGACTAGAGAATCCTAATCCTAGGAGAAGGGACATGTATGCTCATGCTAAGGTTTCTGCTTGGGCTGTTTGGTATACTTGTTCATATCGTGCATTTTCATGAATTGCCATTAGAGTCAAGATTAAGACTCTGATTAAATTGGTGAATAGGCACTTTTGTATTTGGCCGGATTTAGTTTCATCTTGTTAGTTGGCTTGCTTCACAACACGCGTTGAAGACACATGTAAGGGAGACACAGGAATACCCCACTCGCACATTTGCTGGTCCGTTGGTCTCTTGGTTATGTATTTTTATGCATTATCTAATTTAAGTGGCTTTGATGGAGTATTGTCAAAATTGATGACCATTATAGAGATTCGACTTTTTTGTTTTTTAAAACATGATTCCATTTGTTTCCTTTTTTGGCATTGATACAGTAAGTATGTAGCAAAAATTGTGATTGTTTTCTTGTCTACAGGAATTTGTGTGGAAATGGTAGTTTTTGTGGATTCCTTATTTTCTTGGATATGATGTTTTGTATTCTTAATAAAATATTTCTTGTAATGGAAGTAGATCAGCTGAAATGGAAGAAGATCGGCAATGAAATTGGGCAACCATGCCAAGCAAGTAGCGGATGTTGTAGTATGAATTGTTAATACCATAGGATCATATTTCTCTTCCCAAAAATAGGCTGAAGGATCTATCACTACTTGTTTTCTAATATGTTGTAGACATGACTGTATTCTGGTTCATTCTAATTCAAAACGGTTTTTGTATGTCAGTACCAGCAGAACGAAACTTGATTACAGTTAATGCCAATGTTTAGCAATTTTGAAGAACGGTATCTCAAATATTAGACTGTTAAGAAATTTGCCATGGGAAAGCCGTATCAATTTAATCTAACAAATTATTTACTTAAATTTAGCTAATAGAACCATTGATAAATATTTCTTTTTCTAATATGATTTATTCAATCTCTAAAAGGCTATAATTGAAATTCAAACTATTGATTAAGAGATATAAAATAATTATTACTTATGTACGGATAAAATTAAAAAATATTGATATGTTATAAATGAGAATAATAGTATCAATGTCTCCTTGTTTATCTTTTTTTTTTCTCAATTCATGATTTTTCATATCTTTTTTCTTTTACTATCGAGTTTTTCTTTTATTTTTTTAATTTTTATTTTATCCCCTCCAGACTTTTTCCCTCTCATCTCTACTCCGTCCATCCTCACGAGACACTTCTTTTGTCTATCCCTCAACTCTCAATATATATTTAGAATTCATTGAATTTAAATTAAGAGAAAAGGAAACAAAAAGTATGAACTAAAATAATTGGTGAAAGAAAGGAAAAGAGTGTAAGAAAAAGGTTGAATTATTGAGAGCACTATCCTGTTTGTTGGGAGCTGTGTAAGGAGGAAGGAGTAACCACATGGATGGCTACACTTGAAAACCACCTACTCCTCCAATTTACCTCTTTATTCTTTTCAATATATATATATATATATATATATATATATATATATATATATATATATATATATATATATATATATATATATATATATATATATATATTTGTGGATTTATTCAAAATTCTCTTATATATTATATCGGTCATAAACATGTGTTTTAGTTTTCTATGAATTATAATTTTCTTTTATATCTAGATATTTTTCATATTCACAATCTTTGCATTTCTTGTTATTGGTTTGGTTTAATTTTTTATTGGTATTCCTAAAAAATTCTTGGTAAAAAATTCTACTGCTTATTTCTTTATTATTAAATACATCACCATCAATTTATTCATCTTTTACAATTGAGTAAACTTTTATTTTAGGATTGAAACACCAACAACTACCATTTTTTCATGAAGAAAACATAATTTATCATGCAAAAGTCAAAATAACTTATTTTTTTTATTATTACACATGTCAAAATCTAACTCTGGCGACTGAAGATTAGAGAATCCAAAATTTGGGGAGGTGTTTTGCTTTTAGTTATTTTTCAATGCTATTTTTTTTTATATAACACAAGGTTGGAACTCGAGGCTTAAATTGTATGGGTAGAAATGAGAAAATTTATAAGATGAAAAATCCCTTGTTAAATTGTATGTGTATAATTTATTATTAATATTATACTAAATGGTTATGAAAAAACCCAGTGATATTAGAATGCGTGCATTATCAAATCCAACCGTTAAATTATTCTTCCAAAACCACTATATTTGACAAATTATTAGTTTTAAAACCGATAAAAGTGGTATATTTAACTTAAATTGGATTTACAACACCTTCAAATGATTTCATTGGTACAAAAATATAATAAAATAAATAATCTACACATAAATTCTTAATATTTGTATTAATAATTTATTTTTGGTTAAATAAAATTTATGTTAAAGATAAACCTATCATCTAACATTTAATTTTTTTGTTAGCATGCATAAGTTTTCAATAATAGCGTTTAGCACCCTTGTCCCGGTTGTGTTAGTATTGATGGTTTCTTTCACAAATATATATATATATATATATATATATATATATATATATATTTATACATAAAATCCATTGTAAGTTTTTTATTTGAACTATATTTTTACTTTGAAGGTTTGAGAAATTAAAATCTTAATTTTTATGCAATCAATATTAGAAGGTGGGTTTTAAGCCTAATTCAACCCCACAAAATCGGCTAGGTAAGGTGTGCACCTCACTTATATATTATATTTTGGTCTTATCTTTAGTCGATGTGAGACTTCCAACACACTCCATTCACGCCAAGGTATAGACATCTCGTGCGTGATAGTAGAAGTTGGATGGTCCGATAACAGCCCGATAGCGGGTGGAATAGAAGAATAAAATGTCCACTTAGAACTCGTTAGGATAGGCTATAACCATGATTCTGAAAGTGAGTTTTAAGCCTAATTAAATCCCACAAAACCGGCTTGTAAGGTGAAGTTTGCACCTCACTTATATATTATATTTTGGTCTTATCTCTAGTGAACGTGGAATTTCCAACAATCAAACCTTTAATAATTAGTATTGAAATTTGACTTTTTCAAAAGTGAAGTTTTAACAAGTATAAAACACACAAACAAAACTTTGATGCAATCTTTTATGATATAAAAGTATTTTAACTTAAACTAATTAGAAGTTTAAAATAGTATATATGCTGAAATAACGTGGAGAGGGACAACTCATATTAACACTACTACTTCTTTAGCAGTTCTGCTTATACTTGGCATCAATAAAATCACTTATAACTTGGCGGCAGGTACAAGCAATTATTATTATTATAATTGATCCTATCGATATATTGAAAATGAATTTGTAGGTGATTTTTTTTTTTCAATTTAAGAGTATAAGACTTTTAGAAATACAATGAATATGAATAATTATACAATGAAATAGTAGTTAGATTTATAGGATTTAAATGAACTTCGTGTCTGTTAGCATTAAAATAATACTTATTTTAAAGCATATAATAACAGTATAGTCAATAGTAATATAATTATATCTCATTAAAAATAGTAATCATATATCAAATAGTTAATATTATTTATGATGATATATGAATATTGTTTTCGTAAACATAAATTTAAACTGTTCCATACTTGAGTTTTATTGACTCTTACTTTTTATTATTTATTATTATTATCAGTAGAAATAATAATAATAATAATAATAATTATTATTATTATTATTATTATTATTATTGTCAACCATTTTTATATGATTTTAGATGATTTGTTTTGACCTAAAGAAGCCCCTGGTAATTGAATTAGAATAATTTGTGGAGTGATAGCATGTCAAATGATGAGTGTGGGTGGGTGCGTTACAACCAACGCGGCTGCTACACATTTAAGTAGGTGTTGAATAATCATCACTCTACTCTTTTTCTTTCTAACTTTTCTATTTTCTTACAACTTTTCTCGTTTCTGTCTGAAATTTTCCATCTATATACTTATTTATGTTATAACTAATTTGATTGCTTGATGTCTGATATTTCTTTTCGCACACCATGTTATAAGAATAAAACATCTGTTACTTCTTCTTTTAATAAAATCTTTCATTTTAATTATAACTTTTATGTATAAAACTCCACTACTGATATGCTCTAAAAATAGTTCTATTAGGATAAACATAAAACGAGTTTCATGTATGTTATTTGAAGTCTCTTTATATTTCAAGACTTAATTAAGTTTCAAGGATTTCATAACACGTTATTTAATTAAGTTTTTATTAATTTTTTTATTTATTAAGTATTTAAAAACTTTATATTTTTAATTGAGCTTTTATCATTTATATTTTTTATTAATTAAATAATATGACTCTTATTTTATGTAGCCATCTTGTTTAGTTTGTGTAATTGAAATTAAGATTGATCATTAAAATTATTATTATTATTTTAAAAATAAAATAATAAAATATAACTTTTGTTTGAAGAGATTGTTTTGAAATGCTAATATGCATTAATAACTTATTAAAGTAAAAGCTTAATTAAATTTTAAATTTTTACAAATTTAGATAATTTTAATTTAGTCTCTATAAAATTTATTTTAATTAAGTAATTAAAATTTTTATATTTTGTCTTATCATATTACTTAATTTTAACCTTAATATATAAGATGTAGTTTATAAACTGTTTCAGTGTGATTATTTAGGACCGAGATACGAACCCGGTTGATGATGTTTTATTACTTCTGAACGTTTGGGACAATCACTCTTCCTCCAACAGTATCAACCGCTCACCTGACTGTAACTTGTTCGCACTCCTCTCACTAGTGAAATGTGTCCTCCTCAATGAAAGTGGATGGGGTACCTGCGAAGATATACTCCGATGCTAAAGTCAGATATGGGTTATGGAACCTCAGTTCTCAAAACAAGTGATCTTTTCTCACAATATGATCTTTTTAGTCTTAGAGCAAAACGTACATTTTTTCCTTCCTCTTTGTTGTATTTAACGTAAAAATGTAAAACAAACTGATTACTTTAAAATCCGGTTAGTTGCCGTGACCCATGTTATTCTTAAAATCCGATTAGTTGCTCGCATAATCTGTGTCAGTTATTTTTGACTATTTTCTCTTTTGCTGGATTTTTGGTCAAATTACTTAAATGTTGAGCTAATTGGCCCAATATCGTTTAACTGAATTGAGCATCCGTTGAATCCGGTTTGGTTAGATTGATTGAGTGTCGCCTAACTTTTAACGTGCGCTGACCTGATTATTGTGGTTTGACGAACGCTTTTAACTTTGGTTGAATTAACGAGCGTTTGATAAAGTTGGCGAACATTTCTACAACGAGTAGAGCAATCGATCTTGATAACCGCTCCCTTTGGAAATCATATTATACATAAACCAATCCCATTATAAATATGAGGTATTTTCAATTCAATTAATTTTAATATTTTATAGGGACAAAGCCCATACAGAGAACGATTTCTATTTTAATTGACAGGTGTAAACTTCTAGATATTTAAATAATTATTTCCATTAAGATGTAGTTAAGTGACTAACAGTGAAAGTTCTTAAGAAGAACTGTAGATAAATAGGTGTTAGCACTCATCTTTTTCCATTAAATTACAAAAAATGAGGGTTTGATGGGAATAAATGAATTGTAAACATACATGGTTTTAAGTTGGCTATGGTTTTGACCTCAATAGTTACTTCCACTAACATTAGCCACATCACATCGTGTTTAATTTAATAAGCATCCAAATAATCTCATATTTTTTCAATCCCAACATTTATATGAATACCTCTCATGAGTCTCTTTCCTTGAGTAACTAATGGAAACTTAGTGTATGTTATTTTTTTTAATATAAATTTGAAAAATTATAAGGGAAAAAATTTGGATGGATTTAAAGATAAAGTTTTTGTTTTTTGTTTTTAAAGATTTAAAGATGAAAGTTGGTAAATTTTAAAGTAAAGTTTATGAGTAATTTAAAAAATATAATAAATTTAAAAAAAGTTTTAATGTCTTTGATATTAAAAGTAATATAAAATGTTTCTTTATATTAGCTAGAATTTTTTTAAAAAAATATGTTAATGAATAATATTAAAAAAAACTTATTTCTTGTAATAAATAAAGAATAGAATTTATTTATTATAAAAATAAAAATTAAATATTTATATATTTAATATTTCACACGGTGTATTAATTTTTTTAATAATAATTTTAAAAGTTATGTATATTTAGTCATTATCATTGTTTTAAAACAAATTTTGAATTTTGGGAGTTAGATCTTGGAATCGTGTGCTACTCTCTCTTAGAGAATCATGAACGGTACTTTCACTTTATGTCAATCAATTGAATTAATCATTTATTCTTTGACACAAATCACCCATTCTTGCATATCAATTCATTCAAATCCAAATATTACGGAAAAATTTCACTGCTTCGTTCTTAATTACGAAGCAATCATCGATCACTTCTGAACCATGAACAACAGAATCAATTCCATTCCTCTTTGATAGTTACAAAATCAACAAAACCGATTCCTATAATGTTAGAATCGGTTCTTCGCTTTGGCCACTCAACAGAATCAATCCAATTCCCACCACTCTACAAGCACCTTCTTTCACCACCATGAAACTTCATAATACATCTCACACTTACAGTCATCCAAAGCTCATGGAGAAAAAATGTGTATCAACCTCAAGTTAGATTTGAAAACATTAGTATCCCACTGATCCGTTCATTTTCCTCGTCCTCAAATTCACATATCCAAATACAAATATCAATCGCAAATTCATCCTTCACTATTGCTCTCAACAATGAAATAACCGGAAATGAACATAACATTAAAAAAAATAATTAGAAAAGTAAAAATATACTGTCAATCGAATTTAGATCAAATTAAAAGCATGTCTTAACTTTTAAATTAGTCATCCACTAACAAAAATTGATTCACTGTAAATTTAGCTTTCAGAATTAGCAACCATTCATAGACTGGAAGAATTAAAATAATATATTTCAAAAAGAGAAAAATTGGAGTGGGGTGGAGGAGAGCTTATCGATTAAAAAAGTAAGGATGAATATTATTTTATCTCAAGATATATATTCATGATAAACATTAACAAATACAAATTGGTTTAAATTAATTCTTTAGGTAAGTATGCTTTGACAACTGTATTTTATTGATAGGACTGACGCCCCATCTTTATGTTCTATTATTTTTTAAGGCCCGTTCTAAGAAAAAAAAGAGAGAAACAAAAAAGACATTTAGAAATTTGATGAATATATATGCAATGTAAATAAAAGAAAAAAAGTTTATATAAAAAAATATATAAAAAAAATTAAGAATTTTAACTTCTCTATTTTTATCATTTTCATTATATTATTCCCTCTTTCTCTCTTCCTCTCTCTATCTCTTTCTTTCTCTCTCTCTCTATATATATATTCTCAACTATTTCTAATTCAAAAAGTAGTGGAAGAGTTTAATTAGTTATCCTTGAGAAGATCTTGGAACCCTCCAAATTATTTACATATATAAATTAATATATAAATATATTTCTTAAAATTTTAATATATTTTATATATTTAATATATTTAAAATTTATGTATACTAATATAAGAATTCTGACACCTCTAAAATACTTTCTAAAACTGTCACAAGAATGTGAGTTATGATGAAAGATTAACCAAAATATTTTATAAACTATATTCATGATAAAAAATAGTACGATATAAAATATCATTATTAATAATTTATTTCTCTAATTGATAAATGTATTTAAGATTTTTTTTTTCATATAAACAAGAGACAAATGAAATATGAAGACATAAAAATATTATCCTTTTGACATATGAAACAAAATATACAAGATATCCAGTTTTGACTCTTACTTTGAGTTATTAGTATACATTTTGAAGAGCAAGTTATGTTTTATGAATGAATATTTTTGTCCTGATTCTGCACATGGAGTGTAGCAGAGCATGCACCTTCCCAGAATACTGTTACGACAGAATGAAGTTCGGCATTTCAGCATTGAAATATGTATGACACATATCTACACCTCAGGCCATTACTATAAATATCAACCCATATCTCTGCTTCCTATATCACAAACCATTCTATCATCACTTCTTTTCTCTCCTCTCTTTACCTCACCTCATTATTTCTCATTTCGATATATATGGAACTTAGTTTTAACCACCAACTTTGCCTTCTTTCTGTCATACTCTTTCTACCTGCACTGTGTTTATCACAGGACACTTTTACATGCTCCAGAGCAACATACTATGGCAGCCCTGATTGCTATGGGAATCCAAGTATATCACCTTCTTCTAGTTAGCTACCTCATTATATACCCATCTCATCTCCTTGTACATTTTTTTGCATCTTTCAATAATCATCTTGCATGCTTTTCAAACCAAAATTCAAATAGTTTACTTTGGTTGGGATGCTTTTTCTGTACTGTGGTAGTCTGACATTACACTATAGCTCCTTATTTCAACATTGTATTCATCATTAATTTTTTCCATCTAATATTTAACTACTTTACTTTATTAAATAAAAAGACTTAATTTATTGCTTTCTCCAAAATCAACACGACATTTAAAGATGAACATACGAATTAATATTTTAGACTTGTATTTCAAGAACAGTTCTGTAGAAGTTGGAAGAAAATCATTAATTTATTATTATTTTCAGAGGGAGCTTGTGGCTTTGGCGAATATGGAAGAACGGTGAATGATGGAAGTGTGGCAGGAGTGTCAAGGCTATGGAGGAACGGGAGCGGTTGTGGAGCATGCTATCAGGTAATTTTCTTTCGCTTTTAAAAAAAAATAGAATTTTTATATGTGCTAATGTAAACGATGATGATTCAGGCTAGGTGCAAGATACCACAGTATTGTGATGAAAACGGAGCATTCGTGGTGGCAACAGATTATGGTGAGGGAGACAGAACAGACTTCATCATGAGCCCACGCGCCTTCTCGAGATTGGGACGCAACGCAGATGCATCTGCAGAGTTGTTCAAATATGGTGTAGTGGATATTGAATACAGAAGGGTCCCGTGTAGTTATTCTGGCTACAATGTCGTGTTTAAGGTCCATGAACACAGCAGAAACCCTGACTACTTTGCTGTCGTGGTTCTCTATGTAGACGGAACATACGATGTCACTGCTGTTGAGTTGTTTCAGGTAAATATTTTGATCAGTTCCTCCACTTATTTGCACGCAGTTAATTCTAAGTAGAACAATTTCTATACATAAAAGCTTTCTCTTTTTTGTACTAAAAAGTGGTAAAAGGAATAAGGACACTAAACTTGATGATGTTAATTTTGCAGCAAGACTGCCAAGAATGGAAGCCATTGCGCAGGGCCTTTGGGGCAATGTTTGACTATAGCAACCCTCCAAGTGGTGAAATCTACTTGAGATTCCAGGTCAGTGGCAGTGCAGGGATTTATTGGGTTCAGTCGAGGAATGCTATCTCTAGTGATTGGACGGCCGGAGCAACATATGACACCATGGTGCAGCTTAATTAGGAACAAAAAACCACTTCAAGATTCCAGGAACAGATTCGAATTAGATAGGCTTTTGTGTGTACTGCTGTCTGTGTCTCTGTTCTTGGGGACTAAAATAATGGGAATTCATGTACTTTTCCATCTTAGATAACATGAATTTGGATAAAATAAATGTATCATCTCCTTTCTCCTTTATTGGTATCTCATCTTTAATTTTCTCTGTTATCTCTTTTTGATTTTGCTCAATTACGAAGAGAAATGAAAAACAAGCGAGACAAGTATACCGTAGTAATTAGAATTGAAAAGTAGAAACTCTTGTTTTGTTGAGAAAAGTAATTTGTATTAGTAAACAAGGCAGAGTAGGAGGCTTACGTTCCATTATGGCTGCATGTAGTGGAGTTTGCAGAAAAGAAGATAAAGAATATAATGGCAATCTGTCTAACTCTATTCTTTCTACAAGGATTAGCCACCAACATCAATCCATTAATCATGCTCTTTCTTCATCTATTACATCAATTTTTGCATATGGCCACAAAATGACCTTGATAACATCACAGTTCTTAGACCAACAGGCAACAACATGAAGTACAGTATCTGCTCTGTTCCATGATTCACCTAACACTGTTGCCCCCAGACAAGCTATTACTTTCAACTCAAAATATTAAAATATTAAATTTACAAAAAGATTCAATATCAATAAATTAAAAACAAATTTACAAAAAAACTAAAACACTATTTTCAACAAAAGAAAAATGTTAATACAGTTAAATTTATAGATCCTTCTATTTATATATAAATCACTTTACTATTTTTCTACTGATTTAAAACTTCATCTCACATTAAATTAGTCTCTATCTCTAATGGATTAAAATAAGTATTGGATATGTTAAATAGATTGGGGGTTATTTTGCGGGTAATGATTGTTTATTTACTCTGTGAATCAAGTTGTACTTGCTTATTTGGATACGCCTCTGCTGCTTTATTTTGGATAGAATGTAGCACTACAAAAAGAAAGTCAAAAACTAACGAATAGTCAATTGATTTGTGCCCATAGGTATACACTTTACTGTAATTTAACTACACGTATAAACATCGTAAATATGATGTATTATGTAAACAGTAAGATATATATTCATTTTATACTATATCAACGGAATTTTTAGTCAATATTCTAGAGTTTAATTAGATTATTGCTAAGTAAATAATACCCTTAATATTAAAGATAAATTTCTTTCTTTGATTACAAAAATTTAGAATGATTGTTTTCTTATTAAATTTTTAAAAGTTCTTATATGAAATATTCTACTTATAATATAATATCTTGAATTATAGAATATTATATATATATATAATAATATTTTATAAATTCAAATTTATTTAAATTATATAAAAGTATATAGATATGCAAGAAATCTAAATAAAAGGCTTTTATCATATAAAGGACTTTGATAAAATCCAATATAACTGAAAGATTCTGTTTTAGAATCCAAGAAAAACCAAAGTGGACATTAGTTAACAAGAAGTCTTTTTGAGGAGAATTCAATTCAATTAAATAGTTGGAACAAGATTATTAATCCTGAAATTACTTTCTGATTAATTGTAATTAGTTGTTTTCTGCTTGTTCTTTAATTTTATTGTTTATAGTTCTTTATTTTACCTTTACTGCTATGTTAGTAATATGTTATAGCTTAAATTACATTTGTTGCACCTTACCCTTCATTGCTCAATTGTTAAATCTTTACGTTTGGCTTGTGACTATGCATTGGAAATTCTAGTTTTTGCATAATATAATTTTAGCAGTCCAATTCATTAGTTCTGTTTTAGCATTTACCCCATCAGAGGATTTTTCATTTCACTAATCTTTTAGTTCAACTAGTTGTAGTTCAATATTGAGTTTGTCCAATTACGTTCTTCAAGGATATGAAATCTTTTTAAAAGGTTATAGGGTTCTCTTCAGAAATTAAAAAATTAGGAAGTGTGTTTTATAAAATATATTTTATCTTGATTTGAGTTTATTAAAGTAAATAAAATAATAGTTGTTTATTATCATTTTGGTAGCTTCCAGATCTTAAGTAAATGAATTACTTCTGTCATCCCATTTCCAGACACCTTCCTGGAAATTTCTGAATTTGTTTTCAGAGTTTATCATAACACTTTCATCAATGTAGTGATGTGATTTCTGAATTTGTTTCCAGACCCTATATCATCATCATCATTTAGATAAATTTGCCTTTTGTTTGATTGAGCTCTTAATTAATGTAGTGACGTGAATGTCGGAAACGATAGAAACCCTCACACCAAATACTTCTGGAATGAATCGTTTACCTCTTTGTATCGATTCATCGTCAACCAAGAATAGTAAAGGTCAATCAGATATTTGGGGACATTTTACTAAACAAAAACCTTATTATGCGAAGAAGGCTAAATGCAATTATTGTGGTGATTTGATTAAATATTTGACTGGAACAAGCGAGATGAGGAATCATTTGGCGAGATGCAAAGAAAATCCTAATAGAGAAGCATTCAAAAGGCGAAAGCTTTTATCATCAACTACAGAAGTTAGTGTTAGCCCTTCACCAGCTATTTCTAAATTTGACCAAAATGTATCTAGTTTGAAGTTGGTGAAGATGTTTGTGAAGTCCGAGCTTCCTTTTCGATTTGTGGAAAATGAGGACTTCCGTGACTTTGTATGGTCCTTGCAACCACGATTTGAAGTCCCATCCCGCACTACATTGAGGCGTGAAATGTGGGAACTCTATGAAGAGGAAAAAGCAAAGTTGAAAATGTTTTTATCAAAGCAGTGTGAGAGGGTTTGTTTAACTACAGACACATGGACTTCAATCCAAAACCTAAATTACATGAGTTTAACAGCTCACTTTATTGATAATGATTGGAAACTTCAAAAGAAAATTTTGAATTTTTCTCAAACAACAGGACATTCAGGGGAGCTCATTTCCAAACATGTTGAGGCTTGTTTGAATAATTGGGAGTTGAAGCGAGTCCTTAGTATCACCGTGGATAATGCTACATCAAATGATGTTGGAGTTCAGTACCTCAAAAGAAGGATGTTATCATGGAACTGTATTGTCTTAAAGGGAGAATATGTTCATATGCGTTGTTGTGCTCACATATTAAGTTTGATTGTGAAGGATGGCTTAAAAGAGATCAAATATTCAATTTCAAAAATCTGGAGTGCAGTTAAATATGTGAAATCTTCTCCCGCTAGATTCGCTAGATTCAAGGCATGTGTTGAACAAGAGGGAATTTCTTATTAAGGCATTGTTTGTCTTGATGTTTGTCAACACTCAATTTTGTCCGGGTTGAAAAAATGTGTTTTTATTGGTTTTTTTTTATTTTATTTTTATTTTACCTTTTTGTTTTACTCTATTTTTATGTATTTAGATTTTTGCTTTTAATTCAATTTCTATTTTTCTTATCTTCAATTTGTTTTAATAGAATTAATTAAAATAATTTTAAAAAAATAAAATAAAATAAAAATAATAATAATAAAATAAAATTGAAATAAAAAATAAAAAAATAGAAAAAACGTGGGAAATGGCGTATGGGAAGCGTGTCTGAGGAGGGGGGACCAGGTTGTTAGAATGGAATATTTTCCAAGATTTTGAGAGGGGGAATTTGGTGGGATCAGAGAGAGAAAAAAGGAAAAAGGAGGAGGCACACGGGGACCTTCATCTGGGATCATCATCATCCGGATTGACCATATTTTTCACCTGGAGAAAAAGACAGAGGCTAGCAAAAGGAGAAGAAAAAAAAAACCCATTGGAGACGCAAGGTTGGCAATAGCAATCGAGAGGTAAGTAATATCTAACACTCTTTATTCTACTGAGTTACTTACTTGCTCATGAACATATCTCCGATTGTTGTTAAATTTGTATGTGAATAGTGTTGAATGCACTGGATATTTGTATATGTTCGTTATTACCAAATATCATCAATCTTCACCTCCAACACTTGATTTCCAATACCCATGATCATTCCCTCATTCACTCATAAACCATCATCCTCAACCTGCATTATACAAAGCCACAGTCTAGAACAATGACCAATTTCCAGCATCCAAACACAAGCCCATACTTTACCTTCACTGAGCCAAAACAGGGATTGGCCACTGTGTCGTTCACTGTCTCCTTCAACCGCGCAACACCTATCTCCCTTTCCATTCATTCTTGTTCAATCTAAGAAAAGGCACACGCCACCACCTTCAGGCTCACCATCCCGTTGTAGAACACTAGATTAGGATAGTGGTGCTGAGGGGAAGAGGAGAAGGTTCTCTGTGCTTTTTCTCGGTGAATCGGACGACGGCTTCGGCGGCAGGCGACGCTACTGGCGACGCCATAGACGACGCTACTGGCGACGCCATAGACGACGTTTCGCGACGATCGATTTGAAGAAATATTGGCACATGTGCGGCGGAGGAAGACCCTCCCTGGAGATCGCTGTTTTCGAAAAGAGAAAAGTGGAGAAGGTGGCGTCGTGGCTGGTGGTGGGTTCTGGTGGCGCGAGTTGTCGCCGGCGAGGTCAAGGCGTGTTCTGGTTGAGGTGACGGTGGCCGGATATGGTAGAGGTGGCGGTGAGTTCGTGGTGCAGAGCAGGAGACCTTGGGTCTCTAGAGAAGACGTGAGCTGGGGAGTGGGAATGAGGATGAACCTCCTGAACCCCTAGAAAATTCTAGGTTAGAAATTGACCATGTGGGCCAGGCCCAGAAATGAGCGTACGTCCAGGAACCTTAGGCCTCTTTTGGAACGCTCGTTATTTAGCGTCCGCTAGCCATCTCCACACAACGAACGCTCGTTATCTAGCGTCCATTCGCCATTTTTCCAACGAGCGCTCGTTATTAGGCTTTCATCCCCAACGTCCGTTCGCTATCTCCCCACAACGAACGCTCGTTATTTAGCGTCCGTTCGCCATTTTCCCAGCGAGCGCTCGTTATTAGGCTTTCATCCCCAACGTCCGTTCGACATCTCCACACAACGAACGCTCGTTATCTAGCGTCCATTCGCCATTTTCCCAGCGAACGCTCGTTATTAGGCTTTCATCCCCAACGTCCGTTCGCTATCTCCCCACAACGAACGCTCGTTATTTAGCGTCCGTTCGCCATCTTTACCCAACGAGCGCTCGTTATTCAGCGTTCGTTCCAGGCGTCCGTTCGCCATCTTTCCTCAATGAGCGCTCGTTATTCACCTTTCGTTATTTAGCGTCTGTTCGCCATATCCCACAACGAACGCTCGTTATTTAGCGTCCGTTTGCCATCTTTCCCCCAACGAACGTTCGTTCTCTCCCCAACGAACGCTCGTCATTCAGTTTCCATTTCTAAACGTCCGTTATATTCCCAACGAACGTTCGTTCTCTCCCCAACGAACGCTCGTTATTCTGAATCTGTCCCCAACGTCCGTTCACCCATTCCCATTTCTTTTGTTTATTTATTTTATTTCTTATTTTATTTTGTTCTATTTATTTATTTTAGACATCTACTTATCTTAAAATATATATTTAATAATACAATATTTATAGTTTAAATAAAAAGAATTTATAAAAATATTTTGAAAAGGTTTAAGCACACGTGCGACCGCTCGCGTAGGCCTTGTGCTGAAAATCTTTTCCTTTTCTTTTACAAAAGTTAAAAATCAAATAAAAATATTTTGAAAAGGTTTTAAGCACACGTGCGACCGCTCGCGTAGGCCTTGTGCTAAAAAACCTTTTCCTTTTTTTACAAAAGTTTAAAATCAAATAAAAATATTTTGAAAAGGTTTTAAGCACACGTGCGACCGCTCGTGTAGGCCTTGTGCTAGAAAACCTTTTCCTTCTTTATTAAAAATACTAAAATATTCCCAAACTACAAGTAATCTCTCAGCCAGAACTACGTGATCCTTGATTCTCCATCAAAAGTGGAGATACGTAGGAGCAAGGCTAGACCTTGTCAGGTTCATTTCCCCAGAAATCCAAATTCATCCAAAGCAATTTCCTCAAACAAATCTCAAACCAATTTCAAAACTAATTTTCAAGCAGTTTCTGAAAGAACTATGTAACCCTGATTTCTCATTTTGAATGAGAATACGTAGGAGCAAGGTCAATCCTTGTTGGGCCCAAAAAACTAAAAAAATATATTTTGTTTATTTAGAATTTTATTTTAGGGAATAGTTAAACATTTTGAAAACCACATCATATTTGTGCATTTAGTTAAAGGTACTGCCTTAGGGCAGGCGTTGTAGGGTGCTAACACCTTCCCTACGCGTAACCGACTCCCGAACCCAGAATCTGGTTTTCGTGGACCGTGTCTTATTATTTTATGGTTTTTCCGTAGTTTTCCAGAATAAACTATGGTGGCAACTCCAAAATCTTTTTTCAAAACCTGTTTCTTTTTGGATCGTCGTCCCGTCGCGATTCCGGTTGCGACAATGTTGAAACAAGGTGGAATTCAACTTACTTAATGTTAGAGACAAGCTTGAAGTACAAAGATGCCTTTGTCTTGCTAGATATGCAAGATAAGAAATTTAGTGTTGAAATGGCCAAAAGTAATGGTGGTGTGCCATTAGAAGAGGATTGGGAATATTCGAGGTCTATTCTACCATTTATAAAGATGTTTTATGACTCTACCCTACGCATTTCTGGTTCTTCTTATGTCACCAGTCATATGTATATGAAAGAGGTGTTTGGAATTGGTAAAAGGAACCGACAATATTCTGAGAGTAGTGATCTGAGCATAAAATTGATGGCAATCAGGATGAAGGGCAAATATGAAAAATATTGGGGAAATCCTAATGAAATTAATATTTTATTATTGATTGTTGTTGTGCTTAACCCTTGAAGTAAGTTGGATTTTGTTAATTACTTCATTGACTACCTATTTGAATCTAGTATGGCCAATGAATTGAAATCAAAATTATTGTCATCCTTAAAAACACTTTAGGAACAATATCAAGGTATTGAGGAGGGTTCTCAAAGTAGCCAACAAGAATCTCAACTAGATGATGATGATGACTCATGACATGAGTTTCTACTTAAGAGCTACAAGACGTAGATTTGATTATATATCAAAGCTTGATAAATATTTGAGAGAGGATCTTGAACCTTATATGAAGTCAGTTGAGCTTGATATTTTACATTGGTGGAAAGTCAACTCGACTAGATTTCCTATCCTTGCGAATATGGCTCGAGAGGTGTTAGCCATTCCTATCTCTATCGTAGCATCAGAGTGTGCATTCAGTACAGGAGGAAGAGTGGTTAGTCCTTATCGTAGTTGCCTAACGCCTAAAATAGTGGAAGTGCTTGTTTGCACACAAGATTGGTTAAAAGGAACACCTTTCTCTATACTTTTTGATGAGGATCCTAAAGAACTTGATAAATTTGAGCAATGTGGGATTATATGACAAATTTATATATTTTTTAATTTATATTTTAAGTGTTCAAAAATTATGAAATATTTAATTTATTTTTGTAGAGATAACCTCTCAAGATGAAGTGGGACCTTCAAGTGCTGCTATTAATTTGGATGATTGAAGCTTTGCCACAATTTGTTAGTTATCTAAAGTACATGTGCGTAAGACTATAAACTTAATGCTTTGTTTTTCATGTTGTTTTGTCTTGGAGACAGTACACAAATGCTCAATATTGTTTTTTAAAATTACTACTTTTAATGTTAATTTCAATGTTGTGCTACAAGATGATTCATACATTGAGAGCTACATAAGCACCATCGGAGTTGATTTTGTGAGTACAATATAACACCTGTTCAATTGATCATTACATTTTACATTGTATGTGACGCCAGTGTCAGACATTTTCTTCACTTCTTTGTTCTTTCATGGTATAGGAGAAAATGCTCTCATGGGTTTGCCAGAGATAGGACTTGCAATAATCCCTGCGTATGTTTCATACAATTTTTTTTTCAACCTTTTTCATACTGTGTCTTTGATGTCATTTATTTCTGTCATGTATCTCTTTAGTTTTGTGATCCAATAAAGTAAAAACATTAAATCTAAAGATAGATTGTGGATTATATTTGAAATATGTAGACAAATATGAATATAATGGTGAATTTGAATTGTTTTTAATTTTTTGATGAATGTGTGTAGTAAGGTCAGCTTGATGTTATACTAAAAAAACTAATCCATTTTTACTAAAAGTTAAATATATTATTTTATAGTTCAGATTTTAAAACTGAACTTATTAGATTTTTAGTTCAGTTAATTCTAAGAGAACTATATTGTGCTTTTTCATTCCTCTCTCATTCTTCTCAGTTTTTAAATTATATCATATCTTTTTTTCCAGTTGAGGGAATCCTTTATATCCCTGTGTATGATGCAAGTCTATGCTTTCAAGTTTGACCAATGAGATCTATATAATTGCACAAGAGTATGACCTTGGTTTGATTAATCTCTTTTATAGGTCAATAACACAGATGCAGAGGGTAGGCTTACTCTTGCAGATGCTCTGGTGTATGCTTGTAACCAGGGTGCTGAGTGCTGTAAAGGTATGGTGCTAAGAATCTGAATCTACAGTTACATAAATCATAATGTATTGGTGTATAGTTTAATATTTCGCAAGTGTTAGATTTGACCGATAACTATTTTATTTCTAATACAAGTTCTAGAAAATGTTGTAACCTTTCTAATTTGTCCTGTTGAACTAAAGTTCAATTGTGTTTTTTACAGTTCGTTGATGAAAAGGTTCAATGGCTACATATTGACATGGTTGGTCCAGTTTGGAATGAAAAGCAGTACTGTGCAACAGGATTACTGCATGTATTATAAGTAAACTAAAAATTAGTTTACTGAACTGCACTATGAGTGGACTAAAAACTAGTGCAGTTCAGTTCACCCGAACTATTTTTAGTTCAGTTTAGTTCAGACGAACTGTTTTATAGTTAATTACAATTTTTTATACTATAGTGCAGTGGAGTATACTTTGTCCACCCCTAGAAAGATGTTTGAATGCCAATAACTATTAACAAATTTTGGATCAGGTCTCCTTCTCCTTTGTTTTTTCTTCTTTTTCTCTTTCTTTGTTCTTTTTCCAGCTTTTTCCTCTTTTTTTTCTTCCTTGTCCCTCTTACTCGTCCTTCACTGTTGTCACTATTATCGCATCAACCACCTCAAACTCTTTATCTTTCGTCTTCTCTTATTCTATTGTAAATAATATGCAGGGAGCATACAAAGGTTGTGGGAAAAATTGTTTAAAAAATGAATATAGATAACGCTAAGTACATTGCAGAATGTATTAGGGATTATGTTTATTACAATTGCGCTCAATGTATGCATGTGTTCTAGTATGTATACATGAAAGTACTGAAAGATTAAAGGAAATTAGGGACTGCACTTTTTTCTTTTTTTTATCACAAGTTATGGAGTGAATGAGTGGATGCAATGAACCACGGTGTAGTTGTATTTTCACCCATGCTACAATATAGAGTTACATCTTTTTGCATCTTAGATTGTAACTTCAAGTTAGATAAATGTCTTTTTGTTGAAAACTTGTGTATTCATAAGGTCTCTAATTTGGTCGGAGAAAATCTTATGGTTATATAAGATATAGTCATTTGTACATAACTGAATTACATTCTAGTTTTCTATTATTTTATAAAGTTTTATTTTTGCTCATAAAAAAATAAAGTCAATTCATTAGCCTGAATGACAAAAAAAATGTTTGTTATACCTTTGCAACTTATAATATATTCGAGTGACACTTCTACCACGTCACAGAAGACGTAGATATTGAGACAAAACGCTTGCAGAAGCGCCAAATGATTTTTTTTTTTTAAAATTTGTTAAACTTGTCGCTTCATCTATGCATATACATGTAAAAAGTAACCTATTAATTCTAACAAATGATTTCTTTTATTTACTTTTAAATTTGTTAAAATGTCTCTTCCACTAATTTCTCTAAACATTATTCTGTACTTGAAGAGATATTTTATTAATAATTCTTAATTTTTAGGCACTTTTTATTCTTTAGTCGTTATCACTTGTATACATTTTGTTTCATCTGTTATGTGAGTGTTATTTAATAGCCTCTTTAATTTTAATAAACGTACTCAGTTGGCAAGAGTAACAATATACATCTTTTATTCTTTTCAAACAGGTATTAGAGTCCATGGTTCAGGTCTGGTGACCGGGCTCAGACGAATATGTCCCTCTGTGATCAGGTGAAGCCCTAGAAGGTGGTCAGTGCCAAATAGCCAGATGAGTCATGAGAGGTGGAGAGCAAGAGATGCTCAGTGGTTTGACTATGGATTGTGAAAGAGGGCAAGGAGATGGTCAATGTTGACCATGGTGTACTCAAGGATAAGAAAAGACTTCCGCTGTAGGGGAGGTGAAGGTAGGAGAACCATAGTCCTTTGTTTGAGGGAAAGATATTGGGTACAAACAAAGTCCCACATTAGACAAAATAAGAGATGAACATGAGTTTATATACACATAAGATACCTCCATTGGTAAGAGACCTTTAGTGATACAAAAAGCAAATTCATGAGGACTTAGCCCAAAACGGACAATATATTATCAGTGCGGTGATCTTATGTGTGTGTTGAACCTTCCTACAAATCTTACTGCAAATTCACACTCATAACTTGAAAGTTAATTTTCCATAAGAATAATTAAGGAAAAAATCCAATTAAATACAAATACAGATTTAAAAAAGTAATTAAAAAGTCTCAAATAGTTTAAAATCTATGAAACGATTTACGACCACTAACAGAAACAACAGCAATTAATAATAATAATAAAAATAGATACACTTGCCTTACACGTTAACATTATTAGAGACTAATTTTTTCATGAGATTTTCTATTTGACCTGATCCAGTCCCATGCAATTACGATTTGATCGGATGGAACAAAAGAATGAATCTGTGGGTTCATTATAACAAAAATAAACTTGCACGTTATACACTTTTTTCGCAGTAGAACTTTTGAGTCATAATCAAACTGTAGTTGTATAGAATAGAAATAATCAACCTAGTTGCGTGTGCGTTCTTTCATTTATCTATTTATATTATAGCCTTTAAACTAATGTTATTATTTCATGCTTTTTTATTTAAATTTTGTGTGAATGGAAAATATGACTCTGTACCAAACAAGGAATACAAAGATTTAGCAGGTTAATTATAATTAAGTTAAATTATAAATAGATATAAGTAATTGTTTTTAATATATTAAGATATTGTTAAGTTTAATTTTAATCCTCCAAAATTATATTTCTTTGTTAAATCTCCAACACCTTAATTGCTGATTACATGGTCAGTATGACATTTTAAAATAATCACTTATGTGTTGTATTTAAACTTTTACGTACTATATCACCAAGCAAAAGAAAATTTAGTCTTTAGAAAAATATAAACAATTATCCTTTTGTTTCAAGGGTGTCTTATTAATTCAGCCCTTTTATTTACCAATTTTATTATTTATCCTTCAATCTAGTTTCTTAAGGGGATTATAGTTAAAAAAAAAAGAAAAAAAGTAGCGGGGAGATAGGATGGAGGACGGAAAAGTCTTCCGAATGAGCTAAATTTGAATGTGTATCTATACGATGGAGAGACTTAAAAAGTATATGTAGAACAAACAATGAAGATAATTGATTTTGAAAAATTGGTTACAGGAGTAATACAAACTTTTGGCATGACAAAAGACTGGACAAGCGTTATTTAGTGTTGGCATAGACATTTCTCAACTTAGGCCAAAAGAATGATACAATTAACAACATGAGTTCATGGAAGCAAAATACATACAAGTATAGAGTTTAAAAGGTAGAAAAAGAGGTTGAGACTCAAACAAATTTAAGAAATTTAAGAGTTAAATGTTAGAAGTATGATAATGGTGGAGAATATGACATTAATGAATTCAAAGAGTTTTGTTTAGAGAATAAGATCAAAATGATCATTACAGTTCCATGAACATCAGAAGAAATGATGTGACAGAAAAAATAAACATAACCTTAAATGAGAGAGTATAAGATGTATGAAAATTTACTTAAGACTACTTAAGTTATTTTGGGCAGATGCAATAAACACAACAACCTATCTTATAAATAGAGGATCATCAGTTTCTTTACATTATAAGTTACCAGAAGAGATATGGTATCAAATGAGGTAAGTCTTTCACACTTGAAAGTCTTTGGTTGTGCTTCATATATTCAATTGGACTCTAATAGTAGAGATATATTGGATCCTAAGGCAAACCGATCATTGGCTATGGATCTGACATGTATGGTTAAAAGTTTTGGGATGACCAAAACAAGAAAATTATCAGAAGTAGAAATGTTACTTTTAATGAAAACATGTTCTATAAAGGTAGAACTGTAGAATCAGAAAATGCAACACCAGAGCAAGTATCATCAGAAGAAATTTCAGAAAGTAATGTAGTCAACTGAAGGCATAATATAGAGGTAGAGCCTGATTCAAAACCGGAACACATAACAGAGTCAGAAACCCCTGAAATCATGATTAGAAGAGTTAATAGAACAATTGTAGCACCATAGAGGTATTCTCCTTCATTACACTACTTATTGTTAACTGATGATGGTGAATCTAAGCATTTTGTTGAGGCTATGTAGAGAGATGAATATGTTAAGTGAGAGTTAGCAATGAAAGATGAGATAAAGACTCTTTCTAGTGAATTCTCCCTCAAAAGACTCATCAATTGTTAAGTTGATAACAAAAATAACAAGCACAAAGAAAATCCATAGCAAAAATTTTCACTCATGATATTAAATAAGAAAATCTCAATAAATAAGATGTGGTATAAAACCTCTTCTATAAGCTAGTTATCTAATCATACTTACACAAGCTTCATTAATTGTTTTTGTTTTTTCTTCACCCTCTCTTGGTAGTTTATTTTCCTTTCTCACTAGAAACACTATGAACTTTTGTTTTTTTTCTTCCTACTAAAAAGTTAATGCAAAAAGTTACATTATTTTAAATTGTATAATAGATTGATAGTACATAAACAAAATTATTATTTTTTAATTAAATTAACGTGAGCCAATAAATTGGTGATTTGTCTAACATCATTGTAACTACAACAAAGTTATTTTTGCCTAGATTTGTGGCCAACTTGTACCTTTTCTTTGGATTCAACTCACTCTTTAAATCAAATTGAGATATTTAGGATGCAACATTGTGTTGAACTACACCAACATTGATGGAGATTGCTTTGAGGAAGCTCCTTCAACATAAGATGATCTCCATGATGAGTTAATGAAGCTTCTTCAAAGAGATGGACTCCTTATGTGATCAATGAGAGTAGAGGAATGAAGAGATGAAGATGTTGGTGTTGTATGGTGTTGTATGGTTTTAAAATGAGTCATATATATATATATATATATATATATATATATATATATATATATATATATATTCGGGCATGAGGTCGAGTCACTTTAAATACCTACACAATTTTTGAGTAGCTAACTCAAGTCTTCGTCTTCACTTCATCGTTGGGAGGGGTACTTGCCAAAGGTTCTCCGATGCTAAAGTCACTAAATTGTCTATACGATATTTTTGATTGCTCACTCTGTCATGTTGTGATTGTGGTTTCCATATACGATGATCGTACTTGTACGGGAGTAGATGACATTACAGATAAGACTGGATCGAAGTAGCTGACGCGAGAGTTGGGATATTTTATTTAGGAAATGACTATTTATTCTATTTAAAAGTCTCATACTTGATACTTTTATTTTAAAAGAAATTATTGGAGATTTTCATTTGAAACAAACAACGTTTATATTTATGTTTTGCTTCCGCATTTTAATCAAATAAAGTTTGATTATCTAAAGGAGTGTTTTATGAAAATATTTTACTAAAAATTTTGACACCATGACATGTCGAAAATCGGGATGTCAGCATAATGGTAATAAATGTCAATAAATACCTCTTACCTTTAACTTATATTTATAGTTTTTGGCATGGGTTTGAAATTAATGAAACATTAATCACAACCCAATATCTCTAATTACTATTTACCTTAACCCTTGTAGAAAAAACATGTTTATTGACTAAGGTCAGACGTCTATGCTCCTGATCGTTCGGTCTTACCTTCTTATTATGCCACGTTCAATCATTACTTAGCTGCTTCTTACTCTCGGAGGTTGTCCGACTAGCTTGGTGTGAGGTGATGTATAGCCGTCTGGGCCATACAGTACTATATATATATATATATATATATATATATATATATATATATATATATATATATATATATATATATATATATATATCTTTGGCGATTAATGGCATACATATATACTCTTTGCGTAATTATTTAATAATACAAATAATTTACTTTAATTATTTAAATAATTATTTAATTTGGAAAAGATAAGTTGAAATAATCTTACAAGATGTGATATATATATATATATATATATATACTTTTGGCGATTAATCGCGTACATATATATACTACTTTGCGTAATGAGATTGTTCAATGTACTATTTAAAATAATACTAATAATTTACTTATATATAACATTTTTTACTTCATTAATAAAGAGTGCACTAAGGTGATTTAGAAGAATTGTATAAAATAAATATTTATAATCTGACTGGAAAGGAAACTCTCATAGAAAGTGACGAATCAATTTTATTTTTTAAATAAACATCGGTCTACAATTAACATGGTCAATATTTCATACTTATAACATAAGGATTCCAAATATAAAAAATACAGAAGAGTGTATTGTTTTCATTATTCAATGTTGTCCACAACCCGATCTTCATCCGATTAGAATTTAGACAATTGGAAAATCAACCTCATCTTATCCACGTATGCCAACATATATCTCAAACACATGCATTCAAGTTTACTTTGTCTTAAGGTACGACACAAATATTACCTAACCCACCGTGAAACAGTCGTGGTCTGGTGAGAGAAAACGCGTGCACCTTTTAGCCATCTAAAACTTACAGTAATTAAAATATGCCCAAACAATTTATATGATGCATCAGATACTTTATTTAGAAGAAAATCACTATTTCTAATGGTTAAATAAAAATGACAGTTTACAGAATTATTTTAAAAGGTTAAATAAATGATGGTATAATTTGCTATTAATTAGGGCATGTGTAGGGGTTGATCTTTTGATGATATAGAAATGATTTCGGATATTATTATATGCGTAATGAAGGACCCTTATCTCTTTGATCCAGTTGTCTGAATCTTCTAGCATGTACAATAGACGCCAAAGTGGAGAAAAACTGGGGTGTATCACAATATTATATGTATCTAGAACTAAGACTGTGTACTATAAATACATCACCCCATAGCTTTCTTTCATCCCATTCTCATATACTTCATTAGTTTATCGTCTCTCTCTCTCTTCTACCTGGGAATTTAATCTGTGATTATGGAGCTTAGCTTTAAGCACCAAATTGGCCTTGTTTGTATCATACTGCTCTTTCCTGCACTGTGTTACTGCCAGGAATATACTAAATCGAGAGCAACCTTTTACAGTACTTCTGATGGTTATGGGACTCCAAGTACGTGACTTTCCTATATATCTATTTATTTCCAGACAGTACATATCCTCTCATTTTCTCCCCCTTCTGTTTCTCTTTTTTTCTTTATGTCAAATCCTAAATGAATGATAATTCTGGATTGCATATAATTTTATATTTATTATGTGACAGCAGCATATTGGTTTGCTATAGCCAGCCTGCAAAGTAGTTTTGGAGGGGAAGGGAGAACAATTGCATGCTTGTTTTCTTTTTCTAGCAAAAATATTTGAAGAATGTACTGTTAAGATGCATGCTTCTCTTTTATGATGCTTTTTACATTTTAGATACAAAGTGATCACTTAACACAATGGTATATGCATATTTTAGCGGGAGCTTGTGGATTTGGCGAATATGGAAGGAAGATGAATTGGTACGATGGAAGTGTGGCAGGAGTCTCTGGGCTGTGGAGGAATGGAGTTGGCTGTGGGACATGCTATCAGGTTTGTTCTTAAATTTCTTTTCAATAACTAAGGTTTCTCCTAAGACAACTTCCGAAGATTAGACTATGTCATCACAGAGAAAAAGTCACGAACTTATTGTTTGACCAGTTAATTAGGATGTTAATAACTATACATGTAATATAGCTCCTTGGTTAAACAAGTTAGGCTATTTGGTCAATAAAACAAGCATTTATATAATAGAAAAAAAAAATTGTGTAGTATTTGACTAATTATGCAATGTTAATTTAAACCATGGTTCAGGTAAAGTGCCTTATAGAAAACCTATGCGATGAGAATGGAGCATACCTGGTGGCAACAGACCAGGGTTACGGAGACAACACAGACTTCGTGATGAGCCCACGCGCCTTCACACAACTGGGACGTGATGAGAAGGCTTACGAAGAGCTTAAGAAATACGGTACAGTGGATATTGAATACAGAAGGGTTCCATGTACCTACACAGGCAACGTGGTGTTCTATATCAAGGAAACTAGCAGCAACCCTGGTTACTTTGCTGTGGTCATTCTTAATGTCAACGGAATAAACGATGTGACTGCGGTTGAAATGTGGCAGGTATGTTTTTATTACGTTTGAAATGGTTTAAAGTGTTTTTATATCTTTAAGGAATGATATAAAATTGTTTGAATGATGTGGATGGTGCAGTCTGGAGAATGGAAGGCACTTAACAGGAACTATGGAGCAGTGTTTGACTTTGCTAACCCTCCGAGTGGCGAGATCAGGTTGAGGTTTAAGGTGAGTGGCATGTCTGATTGGGTGGACCCCAAGATTGTCATTCCTAGTTACTGGCAGCCTGGAAGCACTTATGTCACCGAGGTTCAGCTTAAATAGAAACAACAATCTCAAGAACGTATATTGCAAATAATGGCACTCTTATTCAGTTCGTTTCTGATAGTGTGTGCCACTCTCTCTCAAGAACAAATATATTGCAAATAATGGCACTGTTATTCAGTTCGTTTCTGATAATGTGCCACTCAATGTCCTCTTGTTAGAAAGGGGATATCCATGTACTTCCCATTTAAGATTTCGTGTAATACGAATGAAAATAAATGTGTTTGTTTCGGATAATTATAACATATTTTATTAAGTCACAACTATCAAAATCAAAGCAAAATATTATCAAAATAACTCTAAGGTATTAAAAATGCTGGGATAAAGCCATGTTAAAAAATGTTTGGTTAAACATATTATATATTTATATATGGTGTTTTTTATGTGAATGGGATACTTTTATTCCATAATTACGAAAATGACAGTTGATCAGAAAATGACGAGTAGGAGATAAGTCATTATGATCCAGGTCGACTTCTAAAGTAAAATTGTATGGAATGAAAATGAGTTTCTTACTAAATCAGAATAAGCTAAATTCGGAGAAACAGTCGAGTAGCAAGGGCAACTCAAGTCAGGCAGCTGATTATTATGGATAGGCTAACCAGACAACTGAGTAGTGGGAGAAAAGAGAGCTCGGCAAAAAGCTCGGTGGAGAGTTCTGCACAAAGCTAGGTGAAGGATTTGGTGAAGAGATCGATGGAACATGTTTCATCAACTCGAAATAGCATGATGCCAACTTGACAGTGAGCGTAGAGAGGGTTCGCTGAAGAGTTCTCCAAAGAGCTCAATAGAAAGCTCCAACGACCAATTGGAAAGCTCACACATATCATCTTAAAGTTCCATACAATAAATTTGTTCGAGTGTTAAGAGACGTATTTTTTATCTTTACTTTTATTTTTATTTTTATAAACAATTAAAGTCATATTAAAGAAATAAATAGGATGTTCCAGCCGAAGTTAGTATATATGTATATATATGTTAATCGCAAACATAGAAAACCACACAACATGTAAGTTTAAGCCCCTCCAACTCTGTAACAGACATTTTCCGTTTCCAACACAGACACAGATTGAGAGCAGCTGATAGCATTTGTGAATGATAAATATCGGTTACTAACTAAACTGTACTTTGTCTTTCCTGTAGTGGTTCTTGTTCGCGAATTAGATGTGTAAGTAAATGTTTCAAGAAAGTGAGGAGATAGGTTACAGATATGTCATAGACGTTGGTTACAAGTTACAACTGCATATACCGTTAAGGATTCTTGATGTGAAAAATATTGATGCCATCCTTGAAGCTAAGATTTTTCTTGTTTTATTTTACCATAGGTTCTTGATGTTGTTACATATACTAAGGTTCGTATTGTAGTTTGCATGGTAGAACAATTATGGATTAATAGCAACAGACAAACATTGGATTGAAAGAACAGTTATGGATTAACTTAGAAGCAGATTACCAACTGAATAATAAATGAAATTAAAGTTATGAATAATAAAAGAAATTTATAGATCAATCCATTCCATATGCAGTATGCAGTATATGTTGAATGGAAATTTATTGGTTAGGTTGAGGAACCCCATTATTGCAGTGACTTTGGCAGCAGTACAAAAAGAAGATTGAGGGAGTAAGATAGTGATAAGAAACAAATGAAAGGAGATATATGTGAAATTAACGGTGATGGGGTTGTTGAGAAAGTGAGAAATTTTGAGTTTTGTCTAATAAAGCTGAACTTGGGAGTCATAAGTAGCTCCAGGGTTCCAGTTAGCAGGAATAGGGATCTTGGGAAGGAGCCAATATTTATAGCCAAGTTGAAACCTGAGACGGATTTGACCGGTGGGTGGGTTAGCAAAGTCAAAGACAGCCCCATGGGCCCTGCGGAGTGGCTCCCATCGTTTCTGCTCTCTCTGCCATATCTCTACAGCAGTGATGTCACTCATTCCATTTACGTTGAGAAGCACAAGAGCAAAGTAGGAGGGGTTTTTGCTGCTTTCGTGGACGTGGAGCTTGATGTTAGAAGGGAATGTGCAGGGAACCCTTTTGAATGAAATATTCACTACCCCTTCCTTTAACAGTTTCGCAAAAGCAGCTGCGTTCTTTCCCAATTCTGAGAACCCGCGTTTGCTCATTATGAACTCTGTTCTGTCTCCCTCGCCATAGTCTGTTGCCACCACGTACACTCCTTTCGCGTTGCAGTATTCTGCCCTTTTGCACCATACCTGTTTCATCAAATATATACATTTTAAACATTAACAACTATGTATCAGTACATTTGAATTTTTCTTTTATCTTCTACCTTGTAGCATGCACCACAACCAGCTCCATTCCGCCATAGTCCTCCTGATACGGCTACAACATTGCCATTGTTCATCGTCATTCCATATTCTCCGTATCCACAAGCTCCCCCTGAAATATTATACCCGTTGCCACCTCATATTCATTGTATCTACGAGGTGCTATATATGACACTATAGTGTACGAATGTATGCTTGGTACAAAACAAACAAATTCCAAGAGGAAGAAACTTACTGGGATTCCCATAGCCACCAGGGCTACTGTAATAGCTTGCTCTGGAGTTCGTTGCATATTCGTAGCAGCTACACAGTGCAGGGAGGAGCAATATCGCACACACCACACCGACTTCGTGCTTAAAACCGAGTTCCATGCCTAAACCACGACACAAATTCTCAGCCAGAACTGATGTCAGAAGTTAGTGTAATATAGGAAAATGAGAGAACTGCAGTCCTCTTTATTGTGTAGCCTCAGCTCTTGACTCTTTGTTGCTTGTACCATCCCTGGTATATTCCTAATTCTTTTTCCTTTTCTGTAAGCCATTTTATATAAGTTTAATACCCGTTAACTGGTTTTGAACCATCTAAATCTTGATGATTGGAAATTTTTTGTATTGATCCATGTAGTATTTTTGCTATTGATTTCATTAAATACATGCTTTTAAACTATAAGGAAGTCAGAGGTTTGGTTTTGGGTCAAAACCAAAGGGTATGTGGAAAAAAAATTGGAGGCCACACCTTCAACATCCTGTATGTTATGCCGAGAAATTGATATTTAATTATTTAATTATTTAATAATTAATGATCAGACTTACAACAGTATTATCAAAATTGACTCGTTCTAGCCAGCCGAATTGATCAATCGGAAATCTGTAAAACAATTCATTTTATGCTGGTTGTTGGTGGATTATAAATCTTAGACTGATTAATTAGTGTGACTTTACACGTTTTCAATTGGAGTGGTTTGTATTAGATAGGTTTTATATCAACAATGAATGAAGTATTAAAGGATAAAGAGATTAAACAACTAATTTTGATCATTTTATATGCTCTACATGTGATCTAGTATCCAGCACGCACCCAGATTTATGAATTAGCTTGATCTCAGAAAAGGTCATGCAACTGGAAGTATCGTAGATTGTAGAAAAGGTAGGTTGTCTAATAATATTAACAAAAAGGATATCAAGTTAACAAAATCTCATTATTCAAATAGTTACTTACTAACTTTGTTTCGCGAGTGATTAATATTAATTATAACTATGATAACACAGCTAGGTATAAACATAATCCTACACGATAACATTTACTCCTGCTTTAATAAATTGTAGTTGACCTTGCGTGTGATAATGGTGTACTAGAATGGCTTGAAATGATCTAAATACAGCGTAAAAGTAATTTTGGATCAAATTCGATTCAAACTTAAAATAGGGTGGTGACTTTCACACCCACGGAAAAAAAAAACCTACTTTACTGCCTAAAGTAATAATATTTTAATTATATTTATTGTATTTTTAAACTTAAAATTCTATTATACACGGTATTGTATTATTAAACTGGGTTGGTAATTGAATGTGCTTTTTTTAAGAATGTCAAAGTATTATTTTCCCATGAAAAAAACCCAATATATATGGTTTAAACCGTAGTTCAAAATCAGTAAACAGTAGTACACAGAACCGAATTATTCAAACTAGTTTAAAAAAGAAAGACCTACTAAACAAAGGAATAGAACTGCACCACCCGCGGTATATGCATGGAGTAAGATCTCTAAGGCTGTGCTATAAATATCTGATGTATCTTCGCTTCCAATCTCATAAACCCTTCTCAAATCTTATGCTTTGCTTTATCGCATTGGTCACAATCTTGTAATCAATCATATTTTATTTGCGTCTGAGAGTTGAATTTGTGATGGAACTCGGTTTTAGGCACCAACTTGGCCTTGTTTGTGTCATATTCCTCTTCCCTGCACTCTGCAACTGCAAGGAATATTTCACCAACTCAAGAGCAACCTATTATGGCAGCCCCGACGGCTACGGTACTCCAAGTATGTTGCTTACGTTCTTTGCTTTTGCAGCCTCTAGGACTCAACTAGTGGCATGCATGCCTATGTTTGATACTAAATATCCTCTTTTTCTTTCTCGTTTAAAGTGCGTTTTAGAAGAATAAAAACGTGATAACATAAGAAAATTTTATTATGTATGTATGATGATTGTAGCCGGAGCATGTGGATTCGGGGAGTATGGAAGGAAGATGAATTGGTATGATGGAAGAGTGGCAGGGGTCTCTGGGCTATGGAGGAATGGAGCTGGTTGTGGCACGTGTTATCAGGTAGTTATCACACATATGAAATTTCCTAATTCAGTGATTAAGTATTAATAATAAATTAAACACTGATGATAAAATATGAACGATGACGGTGGTGGTGCAGGTAAAGTGCAAAATACCAGAACTGTGCGATGTGAATGGAGCATTCCTGGTGGCAACAGACCAGGGTTATGGAGACAGAACGGACTTCGTAATGAGCCCACGGGCGTTCTCAAGATTGGGACGCAATCAAAATGCATCTGCAGAGCTAAAGAAATACGGTACAGTGGACATTGCATACAGAAGAGTCCCATGTACGTTCATGGGCAACGTCTTGTTTCACATAAAGGAAAGTAGCAGCAACCCTGGTTACTTGGCCGTTCTGATTCTGAATGTAAATGGAAAATACGACGTCAATGCTGTTGAAATGTGGCAGGTATGCATGGAGACAATTTGAACGTAAGAATTTATGAATATGAATAAGGTTTAATTAACGTTGTTGAAATGTTGTGCAGAAAGGGCAACAACGATGGGAACCCCTTCGAAGGGTGTATGGGGCAGTGTTTGACTTTGCGAATCCACCGAGAGGTACAATCCTGCTGAGATTTCAAGTTGGCGTTAATTGGATGACACCAAACATCCCTATCCCTTCTAATTGGAAGCCTGGAGCTACTTATGACACCAAACTTCAGCTTTAAACATCAACACATTATTACAAATAACTCTCCATGCTTCTGTCTAAAGGGGCTCCAATAAATAATGGGGATTCTACTTTCCTATAACAATAAAATCTTCTTTATGATCATTAAATTGATTTCTATGTTAAATTAAAAAATATAAATTTAATGTTTTCAACATTATATATATACCGGGACCAGTTAAAAAAGTGTATACTTAATATTTTAATGCAGGAAATAAATTTAAAATTAGAGATTTTATTCATTATTAAATTCGAATGAAAATTCCCCTAAAAGCTAAAAAAGAACATATTAGCATGAACTAAATTTAATAAACAAAAATGTTACCTTTTATTCAATCGGAAACCATTTTCTTAGTCTTTGCTCATCAAATGAACCCCCTAAAAACTGAAGAAGAACATATTAAATCATAACATAACATAATAAACAAAACATTAAGCAAGTAAAACAACAAAAATGAATATAAAAAAATAAAAGAAACAATCTATAATACTACGGATCAACCCTTTCCATTAATCTCAATCATGCACAGTGTTCACGCTAAGAACAAGAGCAAATAGAGTGCATTCAAAAATCAAAGGGCAAAGCTTGTATGACAAACAATGGAAAAAGACAATAAAACCGTTGAAAGTGAAACTAGAACGACACTGAGATGGGCAATAGAATCATTTTCAGTTGTTGTTCCCAAATCAAAGCAACGAATAAATGTTTCAGAAATGACTATAAACCGTTGAAACGTACGTATTAGGAGAAGGAAAATTTCTTTTAACAAGTATTTTTTATAACTTTTTTATAATCTATGTGATAATTGGTGATTGGTCTGTTTTAAATATATAAACCAATAAAATAATGATACATAATCTATTATTAAAAAATTATTAAAAAAAATTATTAAAATATCATAATAGAAATAATTATTTTAATGTCTTTAGAAAAGTTAGCAATTAACAGAGGTGTGATTTCCTTTAATGACTTATGAGTTGATCCGGATCTCGTCTAAAAATAGGTCATATATTTTTTGGTCTATTCAATTGGAAGTTTTTTTTAAATCTATGGGTTCTCTAACACTAACTTATTTCAGTACTTCACAATCCTTTTAAGTGAAATACTTATCTATCTAATTTCAAATTAAAACACATATTTTTAGTATAATTAATATAAAGATATATTATTACATTATTTTAAAAATTAATTTTGTATTTAAAAACTATTATATATGTAGTTATTATTATATATAAATTATAACTTGAATACAAATATTAATAAAATATTTTATCTTATTAAATTATGTAACATATAAAATTATACATTTTATTAAATAGTTTAATATGTTATAATTTTATTATATATAAATTAATATTTTTATATCATATTTATTATTAGGTTATGTTATGGGCTTATAGCCGACCGAACGGTTAAGGTGCAAGAGAGCCTCTAAGTTATTTTGAGCTCATGGCCGACCGATGGTACCTCCTAAGCAAATGAACTGAGCGGACAAACAGTTAACCACTCGGTAAAATGGGCTCGGAACCAACCGAACGGTAAAGGTGCAGAAGAGTCGGCCGACCGATGATACCTCTCAGGTCAATGAACCGATCGGTAAAAAGAGCCGTTAAGGTAATCAATAGTAATAACTGTCAGGGAGTTAATGAAAATAAGTGTCATTTATTGACAATTAATATTGTCATTCATTGGTGGTTAATGAGTCAGACCTAACGGTAAGCTCATTATAATTTATAAATATATTTCTCGCAAAAGAGACAGGTAACTTTTTTGGAACTTTGGACTTGAACTGAACTTAGAGCTCTGATAATTAAATCTTGATTACAAGATTACTACGCGAAGTCACTGACTTGAGCGTCGGAGTGTCTTTTGCAGGCACCCTCCTCGCGGCTTGGACGAAAAGAAGAGAAAAGACAACACAACTGGACATCGGAGCAGACAACTTTGAATGTTTTGGATTAGGATTCTAAATCCTGCCGAAACAGGTTATATTCTTATAAACATAAAGAATAATTCTATTAAAATATATATCCTTATTTTTATATCCTTATAAACATAAAGAATAATTCTATTAAAATATATATCAAATGACAAAACAAAAATTAAAAATTAAAAATCATTTAACATTGTATTTAGTTATAGAAGTTAATGGGAAAAACGAAGATATTTTAGTTAAGATTAATATCTAAACTGTAAAATCAGATATCGTGATTTCACATGATATTTATAAGTTAAATTCCACAAGTAATCGTAAGATTGATAGAATTGTTTAACAAAATTGTAAAATTGTAAATTATTGTTTTTTCTACTACACCACCTACTGACACTCTTATATTCTCTTTAAGGGTGTATTCTTTTGGGTGTATTTGGGGAAGATGATTTAGGGGAGATGATTTGAATGGATTTGAGTGGATTTGAGGGTAATTTTTTAGTTGTTTTTTTAGTGGATTTGTGGGTAAAGTTTGTGAGAATTAGTGTAGGATTTGATTGATGTGATAGATTTTAAAAATTAATTTAATTGGTAGAAAATGAAGATTACCAAAATGCCCCTAGTTATAAAAGTAATATAAAATGTTATTTTATGATGTTATATTTAATTGTAAAAATGTTTATAAAGAGAAAAAAATTATGAATAATTTATAAAATTAATGTTTAAAAATTATAAAATATATAATGTATTAAAATGAATTTATTTTTAAAATGTAGTATTTGCTTGTAATATAATTTACTACGAAGTGATATCAATTTCTTTGTTACGGAAGTGAGAATGATTAACATTAAAAAAAAAAATAATTAAGTACGAAGTTATAATATTACATGAGGTTAAAAAAAGTGGCAACAAATGAACATACAAATATTCTTTTAATAGTTTATCATCATGTTTATTCAGCAAGGTATCGTTGCAATGCATTAAAACGATATTGTATTGGCATCCCTATTAGACGTCTTGTATGGGATGGATGTGAAGATAAAAAGTCGAAGCACTGTCTGAATAAGTTTTGATCTTCAATGTTCATAGTCTGTAACAAGTTTTCAATTTCTTCTGTAGTTGGATTAGATGATTGAATCCTAGCATTTACCAGGGATATTCGACGGTTCATGGCCTGTGTACGTCGTTCAATAACAGCAGATAGTCTTCTTGATAGATTAATTTGTTTTTGCACTTCATCAATGATTCGAGAGTCCATCTAATTTGCAGATGAGAAAGAACACAATAAAAAAAACTAGCAGAGCTGATGTTAAGGACAATAGCATTAATAAGTAATGTAACATTTGAAACACATACATTGAAATTTAAGAAAATTCAAGTCATGTAATACATTATCGGAAATATAATGATCTTAATCATCTAAACGGTGAAGAATCAAGTTCACATTTTGATTGAGGTGAGCAAATTAGCGGTTCATGTCTAGGGAAAGGTTTGCCAAGTTATCTTCAATACGTTGAACCCGTACCTGCATTAGTTCCATACCCTGCATTTTGTGTCTCAAGTCTTGTACTCCTTCCCACATTTGATTAATCATATTAGGATTTGATAGTGGTCGAGGAGACTGCACAGGGTTTTCATGATGGTCTGGTTGTTCTTCTTCTTCATCATCATCTAGGTCGTGTTGCCAAACACTGTTGACATTAACAATTTTCATCCTCTTCAAAGAATTGATTGAAAAGTGATGTCGAGACCCTATATGAGTGTTGGCATCGGCATCAACGTTAACTCCACAATATGCCATGATATGTGTCATAAGGACACCGTATGGGAGGGGTGTGTCACTGCCCTTGCATTTAAGCATATGCTGCATTATGTGATGAGGCCAATTGATTACTATATTATTTTTTAGCACCCATATCATAAAAATATCTTCCTGCAATAACCTAGCAAAATTCCCAGGTCGTGGAGTCAACATATGCACAGTAACATAATGCAGAAGCCTATCATTGATATTCAAACAACCAACCGTTAAAACACCTTGACCACCCTGCAAATCTGGTATAATCATAGTAGCTAATGCCATGTCCCGATCATATGGAAAGTCCTCTGGGATATTTGAATAACACAATTTCTGACTGTCGTACTTCAAGTTAGCAACATTCAACCAATCAGCAGGTTTGAATCTAATTTTTCTCTTATTTACCTCACTGAGCAAATATCCTTTTCCAGAAATCTTTAGATTTGAATAAAATACTTTGATTAAATCTGGATAGTAGGATCCCTGTAATGTAAGAAATTGGACCACCCCTTGAAATAGAAGTTGTTGTTGGAAAAATAACCCTGAACCGGTAAATGATTCAAAATTCATTATCTTCGGAGCAACTATACTCCTTGTATAGAAATCAGCGGCATAATTTTCCATTTGATGACTGTGAGTGAAGAAACGACGCTGATCTAATTGTTCCTCTACAGATGGTCTTACATCGGCTGCATCTTCTGCTTTAGTGAGGGTTCATTTTCCCTTACGACTTTTTCTTGGCCTTTTGGTTGATGATGAGGCCATTTGACAATTTCTATAACAAAGTAATTGATGAAAACAACAACATAGTAAGTCATAAAAAATTACTTATATTTAATAATGAGAACAAATAAGAAATCATAACATTGGTCCAGCAAATTCTCGTCAGCAATGTTCATAGAAGTCAACATTTCATAAATGTCCGCCTCTGTATATGTGTAATTCGGGTTGCGACGGAGTATTTTATTTCTATCTTCCATTGCTGACACTTGACGCACGGCTGCATCAGAGATCACACCAAAATGAACATTTGATGAGCTAAGCACATTTACGAAACCATCCAGGCTGGTGGTCAACTTATCAAACTGAGAATCAATAACATCGACCATAGGTGCCTTCCTTTTCGAGCCCCGTGAAGATGAAGTTCCACCGGATGGGACAGAAGGCACAGATTGAGTCTGTCCTGGACTATATTCATCCACAGATGGAGGAGGTGATGGTGGAGTTGGGTCTCTATACCCCGTCCACTCAGGCTGTTCAGGAATGTACTCAATATTTTGATTCAAATCAACACTGACACGAGGAGCAACCCGCTGTCGACGAGCTTGACGAGTAGTCCAAACACCACTCCTAGTGGCTCGATTAGCTGCCCATAACTCGACCATTAAATCATAATGTCTTATACTATTAACTCTCTACTTTGCCGCAGTTGGCCTGGACTGAAAGAACAAATACAACAAACAGAATGGTTCATCATATTATGTGTTATAAGGATCCACAAAATGTTTGCATTTTTATAAATACCTGAATGAGGTCCATCCAAACTTCATCCTCAGCGTGGAATGTCATACTAACCGGGTTCCACGCAAATCCACTCAATCTAGAAAACAAGTCATGTACCTCCCGCCATTTATCTTTCAAGACTTTCTGACGATTTTTAACATTATTTTTTGTTATTGCGACATACCCAGAGCTATGAAGATGATGAACTATGTTACTATATGCTTGGGATGTCCAGCTTCCGTCAACCCTATTACCGATTCGTGATTCCTCAATCATAGAGTGTAGAAGACGTGCGTCCATGTCCTCTATCCACTTCATAAACTCTCTAGTAGGAGCAGAGGACTGAACGTATGTTGCCTTACCTCTATTCATTTTATACCTATTTCATCAACAAAATTGTAAGAAGTTAACATTAAACATCCTTAATTTAATGTTCAACTCAAACACAAAATATCAAATAGTCATACAATACAACAAAATATAATAACTAAGAGTTTTCATAATCTCGCCACATATGATCGGCTATAGAATCCCTAATACTACTACCAATCCTATGGTCCTCTTCTATGACTTGAGATGATGAAACATTATGGTCTTCCCTATCATTCAACTCGTTATCAACTTCTTCAAGTAATGAGTCATCGTTATCCACGCCACGAAGGAAGTTGTGTAAGATACAACATGCTAGTATGATGTCTGTCATTGTATCCAATCCATAGTGTGGTTCAGTGCCACTTGCAATGATAGGGAATTGTTTTTTCAACACACCAAAGGTTCTTTCAATAACATTTCCCAACGACGAATGACGATGATTAAACAGCTCACGTGCATTTTGTGGTCCTCTGCGTGTATATTCTTTAAGGTGATATCTGACACCTCTATATGGAGTCAAAACTGTGTTTTTCAACATGAATCCTGCATCACCGAGGTAGTATTTTCCTACAAATTTGCGCATATAAATGTAATTAGTCAATACACAATTAAATCTTCAACATCTCAATGTAGACACTGACCTTGGGGGATAACCAACGGATCATCTCGATCAAGAGCATTTTTTAAAATTCTAGAATCAGATGCAGTTCCTTCCCACCCAGCAAGAACGTAAGTGAATTTCATGTCAAAATCACACGCCACAAACACATTTTGTGTTGGCCAGTCTTTTCTTCCTCGAAATCTTTGAGCATTACTTCTTGGGACCTTCACACGAACATGAGTTCCGTCTATGGCCCCTAAACAATCCTAAACATACAAATAACTAATCATCATAAAACTGAATAATTGTTAGCATCTTTTGATCACAAAACATCTACACATATGATGAAGTGAGTACCTTAAAGTACGGGTAGAAGCGATTGTTGTTCAACACATATGGATGAAACTCATTTCCTGAGGGTTGAATTAGAAATTCAGATTCCAAAGTTAAGATAGCATCCAACACATTGTGAAAGTGTTTGCTAACCGTGGAACCGGATCGATGAAAGAAAAATGTGACATTGTGATTCTTAACATTATGGCCAATTATATGAAGAAATTGAGCTACTTGTTGCTCTACAGTAGACCGAATCGCATCCTTAACTAACCTAGTTGATCTTAGTTTCTCACAAAGTGTAAGAAATGCCTCTGGACCCATTTTAATAATGTCGCGACACCGATTAGTATGCACAAGATATGACATTAATTGCTCCCTGCGACGGTCTCTGTCCGGTAGGTAATTGCTTACACTACTCGAATCAGTCGAGTACATATGCAAGTTACTCAACGCGTGTGCAACAATGCATAACATTGTCAGTGCAGCCAATGAAGTGGTTATTTGTAATTGTTAACGTATCATTGCGATAATATTGAAGTTTATACCAACCACATCATCATCAATATCTTCACCGTCCAAATATGATAAATCTAATTCTCCTTCCATCTATATTTACTTAACCAAAAATATAACATTTAACAACCATATAAAGACAACTAAAATTAACAATCAAATTCATTTCATATATTCATATATTTATATTTTATTAACAAAATCAAGCATTCATACGAGCAATAAAAAAAATTACATTCATATATATATATATATATATATATATAATTATATATATATATATATATATATATATATATATAATTATATATATTGAGTAAAGTATTATCAATGTTCATGCACATAAATTTAATACAATAATATAAAACATACCTATTTCACTGTCAAACTTATCAAGATTTCTTCAGCAGATTTCAACGAAGATAGAAAGAATGCTACCACCCAGTAAGATATAAGATGAATATTTTTTTTCTAGAGATTCAAATATAACATTAGCTATTCCACACGAAACCTGTTCAGAAAATACATGAATATGGTTATATTATATACTGCTTTAAAAAAATAAAAAAAATAAAACTTGGTTAAATATGTACCTTTTCTTAGCATGCGTCTTCAATGACCATCAAATAATGCCTCACCACAACCATTTATGAAGGTGAACACAAGGTAATGCAACATCGTTGCTCGCATACAGCCACCAACCTTTTTCCAACCTCAAAACATGCTCTACTCATGGTATAAGACAAAGTTCAGTATCTGTGTTTCAATCGTCTTCTGTAACCAACAAATCAAATTCCAAATTCCAAGCAGAACGTTGTCTTTAACAATATTTTTCAAAAACGAAATGGACACAACACATGTGTCTAACCTGGTCAGAGTAGTTATCCCTAAGATGAAGTTATTAGCTTGCCAACTGCACGTTAATCTTTCCAAAAACCTACAACACATACAAAGGGTTAGCCTCGTGCAATTAAAAAACATATTCTTGAACATGTACAGGTTCAGGGAACCCATTTCCGTCGACGCCCACGACGTCGTGGGGTTGCTGCTGCATGTAGGGCTTCATGGATTCCTTTTCTGGCGAAGCACACGGTTCATGATGATGGACAGAGTTTGCCTTTACCCTACACAGAAACGTCTTCCTCCTCCTCTCCACCTCCCTCTCCATCTCCATCAACCTCTACTTAGATTTCCAGTCGTCCATGGCCACCACCACCACATGTCCTCCAACAAACAAACCTTCATCCTGCACAAATCTCCCTCATCTCCCTCTTCTCCATCCTCCCTTTCACGCTGGACCCATCCATAGCCTCAGTAATGACGACGGGAATGCACCATTGGAACTGGATTGTGCATGATTTCGTCAATCATAACAGCAAGCTGTAACCGGTTACGTTCACGTGTAACCGATTACACCAGGGCGTGGAAATCTTCGAAAACGTGTAACCGGTTACAATCTTTGTAACCGAATACAGATCCCACTTTCGGACTCCGTCTTCATCGTCAACCATGTGCTTCGTCGGCGATTAACCACTGTCTTCTTCTTCATCACCATGACCAACTTCAACCTGAAACAACCACACCAAAATTCAAAAATAATTATTACCTCTACTCCGTCCTCACTGCCGACACAAAACTCCAGCACACACACACTTCTCAGTCGCCACACTTCTCAGTCGCCCTTAGCTGCTCGAACGAAACCTCTTCACCCTTAGCTTTGTACGTCCAAACACGCATCAACACACACCAAAGACATCTATCAAGCAACTACTTATTAATCTGGTCTTGTGTGCGTGGTCACACCTTTGTTTTCACATTCAAACTCCTCTGTAGTGCATTGTTTAGTCAAACAGAGAATCTCCCCACATTGCTATGCCTGCAAAAGAACGCTGCAAGCGCCAGAAATGCATTGGCGAGGATACTGGAAAGTGGTATATCACATGGCCAAGAACAGTCTTCCCTACTCGTGAAAGCACAATGACTTTTTTATATTATCTTTACTATGCATGGGAATAACGTTTTCATGGATATGCATTTTTTATTGTAACCCTGGCTGAATACGTGTTTGGAAATTTCCAATTTGTTCAGGGCAAACCAGTCTTTTTCTTCAAAATCATCGCAAATCTTCTCAAATTAGCGGGATGGTGATAACGTATCAATCTCGCAAATCCTCGCTTTTCCCTCTGCGCAAATCGTCCCAACCGAACATCAGTTTCTTCACAAATCAGTCCTCGCAATTCACCGTGAATAGTACTATCCACGCATACGAACACAACGTAAAGGAGACCTAAACCTAATTAAAATTTAATACAATTAAAAATGTATTACAACGTGTATTATTAATTGCAATACCATTCAATTAAAAATAAATACAAATAAAATTTACTTTCTTATTTTTTCATTTGACCTAAATAAAATTTAGAACAATTAAAAATTTATCTATCCTATTAAAAATAAATACAAATAAAATTTACATTTTTGTTTTTTCATTTGACCTAAATAAAATTTAGAACAATTAAAAATTTATCTATCCTATTAGTATTACAAGTTGCAACATTACTCAACATTCACCCTCTTGAATAAATTCAATTAAAATTGAATTAAATTAAAACTAATAAGTGATATTTTAATTAAAATAAAATTTAAATCTAATAAAAAATATTATGATTAAAATTATAAAAAGTTTATTATTAAATTTGATTAAATATGAAAAAGAAAATTAATTTTTAATAATTTATCTTTTATTTAAAATATAAATTTTATTATTTATTTCAGGATTTACAATTTACCTTCTAGTAGAAGACATTCACCAAGTTCACAGTTAACCCTAACCACAATCCCCAGAGCCTTCTTTTCATCCTTCCCGCGTTTCCTCGTCCCAGCAAAAATCATGAACGATTCATCTGACCACTCCCCCTCACCCGCTTCCGCCGACTCCCCGCCTCACGCCAACTCCATCGTCATGGTGTCGCTGTCCGACTCCCTGGACCCCATCCCCCAAGAGGTTTCCCAAACGCCGGCGGAGGCCGCCACCGACGGCGATGACCCTTACGCTGTTAATGATGCCGCCGGTGTTGACGCTGGGACACAGGGGTCCGTCGATTTATGTGAGGGGTCGAAGTTAGGGTTTTCGGAAGTTCAACTGAAGCAGGAAATGGGCGTCGGTGAACGCTCGCACGGAGCACCAAGAGATGTTTTGGGCGAGATTCGTGATGGCCGGTTTGATGAGTTTGTGGTTTCCGATGGGGAGCTGTCTCATTCGGGGCCGTCACCGGCGAAAAAAACAAAACTTTCGGAGGTCGATCTGGATGTGGATTCTTCAGAGGGTTGTGTGGAAGTTCAATCGCAGAAAGGGGAAGAGAGTATGGGGAATTGCGAGGGGAAACTGGTTTCTAAAGAAGGAAAAGCTTCAGACTGTTCTGCCAAAATTTTAGAAACCGCCGTTGGGAACGTCAGTTTGAGTGCATCCGAGAAAGTGGCGGAAAGTAACTCAAGTGATGGTGTTGTGGAAGGTTCTGGAAAGGGAATGGATGTGTTTGAAGTGTTAAGAGTTCTTTCAGAGATTAATAATGAAAAGGGAAAAAATCTTGATAATTTGACTTTGTTGGAAGTGGCAGAAGCTTGTGGAATCAATTTTCCTCGTCCAAGGTGGTGGCCGGAAGACTTTGACTTTTACCCATAAGAATAGTGTGAGGAAAACTGGAAAACTATAATCATTATGTTATATTGCTTGATCTTCTGGTTATTTAGAAGGTTATTTCAAAGGTTTTTCATTCGTGTCTTTTGCGCTTGGAATTTAGAAGTTTCTTAGATGTCTCTACTTTGTTGTTTAGTGGATGATAGAATGGTAGGGTTCCAATTTATATCTGTTTCGGAAGGATGTCTGTTTGTCTATTGTAATTCTGGTCCAAACCTTTGAATCAGAATCACTAACCTCTTATCTACATGTCTTTATTGCTTTGCTACTTTCGTTGTGTTGGCTTTTTCAAACACAAAAATGATATTATATTTTTTGAGAAATTATTATAAGAACTAGCAAATTTATATAGACCCTTTATATGATTCTTACATATATCATCCATGCTTATGTTTAATTGTATATTTTAGAATACTGAATAAATTGAAACTTTTCTTTCAAGCTCTAGCTTTGGTATACTGATAAATAATTTTTATAGGTAATTCACGAAAAGTTTAGATTTTTATTATAAAGTAGGTTATGTGGATACAAAATGTTTAAGAGAAACTAAAATTTTAGAATTTTATTAGAGTTAAATTTTCAATTTTTGTTTAAAAAAATTAAAATTAAAATGTTTTATACTTTTTACTCTTTCATTATATTAAAATATTTGAAATTAGCTAATGTTTTATTTTAAAATTTTAATTTTTAATAACCAAATTAAGAAATTAAATTTATTTACATCAATAACGCATTTAAAAACGTAGGAAATTTAAAACAAAATATTTTTAAACGTTTTAACTTCTCTAAAATTTTAAATATTATTGTCCAAACACAATGTAAAAGTCGAAAATATCAACAATTTCCGATACTTATTGCGAAGTAATCGGTAAGTGAAAATGCATGACGCCAACGACTATTCTTCGTTCATAGTGTGACAATTGTATCCTACTCATCAGCACCACATTACGGATTCAACAACAAAAAATCAATTAGAGTTTACTTAGTAAACAAACACACCAGTTTTGCCTTTGCTAATAGCAAAATATGAACCATGATGTTGGGCTTTTGCTGCAAAATGAGTAAGAACTTTTCTTATAAGCAAAATGAGTAAGAACTTATAAGCAAAATGAGTCAGATGATGTTTTTTCATCAAACACTTTATAACCCAAATTGAAGACTCATTATCATTACCGCACAGAATAAGATATAACATATAATGATCACATTCAAAGACATTTTAGAGTAACACCAAAGATGACAAAAATGAATAGTTATAATTTAGACACCAATAAAGGCCATTGGAAACATAGGTGAGAAAATTATATTGCTTGGTTTCTAATCCCATGAAAAGAGTAGAAAGAGATCAAAACCACTAAAAGAAATAGTTACAAGAGACTCACAATAAATAATCTTCAAAACATGTTTATCGTTGCTATTAATGATAATCTGTTCCAACGTGACGTTGTTCTTTGAAAATACTAAAGACAATAACTCTGCAGTTCTTTGTCATCTAATCCATCCATAGTTGTCTCATGCATATATACGGTTTATTATTTAGATGGAAGTTTGAAGAGTTGAGATTTAAACCTACTGGTATAAAAAGGTTGTGAAAATCATTAACAAAACATAAACTACAATTGCATACAAAACTCCGGAGTTGATCACTCCGCATTTCATACTATATGTTACAATCTATAACCAACCTATACAATGAAAAAAGCCCATTCAACTTCCATCCTTTGGCAATCCAAGCTCAAGGTTGCAAGGAAACAAAAACACAACCATCATATCTCTTGTACAGGAATTTTGGTGTTTCAGATGCAAATATTTGGACCCTATTAAGGATGATGAGTAACAGTTGAGTGTACTGAGCTACTAGTGGTGCAGACCTTAGCACCATAGCTTAAAGTTGGGAGCAGGAGCTCTGCCTGCGGAAAAGAACTGTTAGAAGGCACATCTAACAGCAGATCCTCAGAACTCTCACCAACATAGTTAAAAGAATCCAACATGTGCAAGCCACCAACACCATGTGGCAAAGAAAAAAGGCTTTCTGGGCTGAAGCTTGAGCCTTCTTCTACAACTTCTTTGCCTTCACATACAGGATTTATAATCACCCTTATGGGGCTCCTCATTGTTGTCTTCAATTCTGAAATTTGTACAATAACTTGCTTAGCGTCAAAAATGCTTATTCAATTAAATCATAAACGGCTGAGAAAACCAAAACAGCTGAGTTCTAATTGTAGCTTCTAACTGGTATCAAAATAACAGTAACACAGTTGTCTTATCATGTCTCAACATAAAACCACAGCATATATTCAACATCTTGCAAAAGAGGTATGTGAATACTTTTATTTTTCTTTGTTGACATAGGATTGTCATCTAACCTGCAAAATTTTGATTTTGGCTGTCATGCTCACGTATTCTCTTGGCATTTGTAATATTACTTGATTCCATAGCAGTAGATCCTGGACCATTAGTTTTTCCAGCTTTGTTTTCACATTTCTGCACCCATAGAAGGATGCAATATATGAGTCTTCTAGACCAAACCAATCCAGTAAAAAAATTGAAAAACTAACTACAATGGATCGGTTATTAGATCCAACATTGAAAACTAGACCAAAATTTTATAGATAATGCTTTGGAAAGTAATATTTTGCCAAAGAAAATTTTATACTATTCCATACCTAACGTACAAAATTTCCCTGTTCTACCACAACCAAGCTCAGTTTCTTCTCTTGAATTTGGATATGAAATCCAGGAATGATATGATTGATATTTTATAAATTATATTTAGAATTTAGATATACATTTTGATGTATTTATTTAAACTTGTATTTAGTGTATACAATGAACTTCAGACTTACATTTTATATATTTAGATGCACTTCCGTATTAAAAAGTTAATAAATAAAAACAATGACCCAATCCAAATCAATTTAAATTGGATTGGATATACACTTTAAATCACATTCACACATAGAATTATAAGAAAACACAAAAGCATTAGTATCTCAATAGTAAATCAGCACAAACCTTGAGAAAATTATAGTGTTCTACCCATTTTGATTTTGACATATTAGATAACACAAGCCTTTTCAATGTCTTCCATTCTTCAGGTTTTGTCCCCAACAAAGAGATGTCAAAGACACCTTCCCCAAGAAGTTGCTGAAAATAAGTCAAGTTCTCCTTGAATTGGAAGCTACTGAACATGTTTTTAAGGCTGCAAATACAACCAGCACGATCAGTCACTAATGTTTGATCTAGTATTTAGTCTAGATATCTTTTTATGCCCTAACGAGTTGGATCACTACACAAGCCTTTTTTTGGGTAGAAGGGGAATGAAAAACTAAGCCATTTGTTACTTCAAAATTGTGAACAAATGAGAACTCAAATTAAATGCCTTAATTCTTTTGATATAGAACATTTATAGCAATTGTTCGTTTAGAATTACAAACCCCACCTCCCTCCTTTGAAAGGACGGACTTGAAGAGTAAAGGGCACAGCGACATGCTAAACATCAAAAGATCATTATATGATCAATAATGATATATTCAGTGCAAACAAGATAAGAGATTCTAACCTATCAATAAAATTAGAAGTATCAACCACAGGAAGATACTTTAGTAATTGCTGCTGCTCTTCATTTGTCAAGTTCCTCATAAACTCCTCATAGTTCACCACATCCTAACAAACATAATAGCAAGCAATATTTAGTTATAAATACGTGCAAAGAATAAGACAGTAGTCATCCTCATGACACAACCCAAAAAGCATGACGATATTATTTGTGGAAAATGAGTATTCCTGTTCTCAAAAGAAGTCTAAAACTCAGTAGCTATCTTGCAAGTCCTGAGAGTAGTTATATAAATGAAAACAGATTATACTTTTGTGTTAGTGAGAGAGAGAGAGAGAGAGAGAGAGAGAGAGAGAGAGAGAGAGAGAAACCAATAGTATTGTTAGCAGCAATGATACAAAACCATGCTATTGATACAAAAACTCGTGCAACTCACATTTAAATCTATTGAGCACAACAGTGAATTGTGATTTCCAGGAACTTGTTTTTCAAGCTGAGACTTGTCCCTAAAAAAAAAAAAAAGAGAGTAAATTTTATCACTTCTCCGATTGAATTTGCACACTTATCTCTAATTTCTACATAAAGTCACATGTATGTATAAACAGGTTGACATCCTCATACCCATTCCAAGAAAATTACCAAAGTTATGCTAGCACATTGTTTCTGCATAACTGACTAGAATAATGAAAGACTGTAAACTGCTGAGGAAAACATGCCTTTCAAGTTTCTCTTGTTGCATGATTTGGCCAGCTGAGTTTTCTATCTTTTCAATTCCTTGAGATGAAAAGTTCATGCCACTGTGATCACTACTATACAAAGGAATCGTACTAGAGAATGAATATGCTTCATTCATTAGGCATTGTTTATTATCAACTGAAAGAGAGCTGGCCTCGGACTCTTCATCACGAGCTATAGAGCTAGGATGCCTGATGAGAATGCTTCCATGTCCTATCTCAACAGAGACCATTGGTGTGTCACTTTCCAAAAGAAGATCCTCTTCAGAAGATGCAGAGAAACAAGACTGTTGTTCATGAAGAATAGTACACAGGTCTCTTGTGAGCTTCTCAACAGATGAAGGCTTTGGACGACCTGAACATGTTCTCTTTTTAGAAGGCACCATGGCATCCCAGACCACTGACATTGCAGGACCTACATAAATCACACTATCTATCTTAAAATATATGCTTTTATTGAAGAAACAAAGGAATCTGTTTTGAACTGCAGTAAGCCGCAATTAAGAACCAGACATGTTATGTCATGTAATGTAAAATTCGACATTTTACTATAAAGCATTGATAAAGAAATATAGGTATAAACAAATAAAAGATAATTGATAATTCATGTTTAATTTTATAGCTTGCCAACAAAATTGTTGAGATAAAATGGGTTCTTCATTACGAAATTTTTTTGAATCACTTTTGAATTCTTAAATGCACACTCGTATTTATGATGTAAAATTAGAATTAATATTAACTTGTTTTCTTAGAGAAAAAACAAGGCCTTGCTAGTGGATCTGTAATTCCACAACTGATCTTTTTCCTTTACCCTTCCTTCACATCATTATCCAGTTCTTGATTAAGCTCGCATAAATCAGGACAATCATCAAAACCCATGCTATTTCAATGGAAAGGACAGTGCTGCCATAATCAGTTATGTAGAAACATCTTCCAATGAAATCAGAAAACAGTAATAGTCCAACCTGTCAAATCACTAGCATCTGTGCCACCAAATTGAGCACAGCTCTCCGAGTTAGAAATAGCTGACCCTGAGCTTGATCTGTTGCTTGTATCTTCATCCACAACCTTTAGGTGTCCTTGATTATAATCTGGAACGAACCCTCCAGATGCAGCATTATCATAGTTCTGCTTTCTCTTGACCAATTTCACTTCTTTGTTCTTATTTAGTGATATGCTTTTTACCCTGGAAACTTTTTGATCCTCATAATCAGCATTTTCTGCCCGTGCATGCAAAGGGGTATAATTTGCAAGTGTTCCCTTAGTCCTCCATCGAGATCCACATGCATTGCATAGTACAGGCTTCTCAGGTGGTCCGTTACGCCAAAGTGGTGTGCCTAATGCAAGGCTTTTTCATTAGAAAATCTGTGAAGTTTAAAAATTCTTGCAAACAAGAATCGAATAGAATTATCTGTGATTGAAAACAAAGCCAAAGTGTACTAAAAATTCCAGCAAACACATTAAAGAATGAGACAGCAATCATTAATTACTATAAAAAAGATCCAGAACTTCTGCATGAATGGTTGACTATCTTCCCATGTTTACAAAATTTTAGATAACGCATAGCAATATCCTTTTGCAAGAAAAACTACAGATTAGTTTACACTTCACATTCATCAAGCAGCAGATATGGACAAACTCAAGTTAAGAAGACGTGCAGAATGGTAGAAAGACAATGCTTTCATTTGAACCAAAACAATTAACATTTGTCCGCTCAGTGCTTGTTGCAGTACTGTTAAGGCTAGATAAAAATTTTCGTTTGTCCGTAGAGAAGTAGTTTTGTTCTCAAACACTGGCACTCAAATTCTGAAGTGCAAACCAATAACACATAGACAACAGTTTCAAGTTTATCAGAAAAACAATGAACATCTCTAAGGCTTAAGTTGTATCAAGGTTATCAGCATAGTTGAGAAAGATTGAAGATATAGAAATGATTAGTCATAGCAATTGAACTTTCATCCCAGCCAGAGACAATTAAGTAAGATCCACGAAGGATGACTGCAATGCAAGGAGAAAAAAAATTCTAACATACAATGAGAAATTGCTAGGTAGACAAAGTGACAACGAACAACTCTGTAAAATCCTTTCGGAAATGGGTAGATTACTACGGACATTTTGCAAAAGCACAATTATCTTCCTTTCCTTTTCTTACTTTCTCTTGTTCACATAACATGCAAATGAATGGAGATTGGGTTGACTCTTCTGATAAAGATGATTTAGAACAACAGATGTTTTGCTTATTGAGAAAAAGGTTCGTTGTAATATTCAATCCATTCCGAGATTAAATTTGCATGAATTACATTTGCACACACTTCAGACATAGTCAAGGAACGCAAAGACCCACTGAATGAGACACAGAACACATCAACAGAGGAAGTTAATATAATTGAATTTTCCAGAACTTCCATTTCCAAATATTCTGGGCAACAGGAATGTTTATATGGTTGAATTCTAATACATCCAAATAAAGAACATTAAACTAAATTATCCCATTTGTTTAAATTGGCCAGAACTTTTCCCTTGCACGCATCTCAATTTCTTATCAAAATCACAATCCATGCCATCGGTTCCAAGACAAACTTCAAATTCAAAGAGACAAATTTCAAAAAAACCCATAACTCTCAGGAAAAACTGCAAACAAAAGATTTCATATTGGAGAGACAAGAACTCACTTGTAACTCCACAGTGATAGCAAGGCCCTTGCTTGCCCATGTCTCAAACTTTTCCTCAAGTAAAGGGGAAAATATGTAGAAAAAATTGCAGAAAAAAGGGGCAAATAATTCTTTAACGAAAAAGAAAAAAAAATGTTTTTTTTATTAAATACCAGTTTTTTTGAAGGCTAGTATTAATGGGTATTGAAGGCTTTCTTCTGCAGCAAACCCAGAAAACAGTTTGCAAGAACAAAGGCAGCAGAAGCCAATACACCCAGAAGAGTTTATGTTTTACTGTCCTTAAAAAAACTCACATAACATCACAGAACACACAGAATTACAGAAATTGATATCTGGGTGTTGTAGCTAGAAATCTGTACAAGAGAAAAAACCAGTAAAGGAATCTCGGAAATGACAGAGAAAAGAAGAAGGGAAGGTGCAATGGAGAGAGACAGAAAGAGAGAGGAAGGTCTGAGTATGTGACTTCTTGTTGTATTGTACAAGAAGTAAATGTCCAGCTTTTCCTTTATTTATTTTTTTTAACCCACTTTCTCGTCTCTCTCTCTATTTTCTTTTCTTTCTTTTTTTTTAATTGTCTTTTGTTGTTGTTTTATGAGAATATTTTTTGGGTTCCCTGATGTTATCTGAGATATTTCAGTTTCCATTTTGTAAACCAAAGTAAAAAAAAAATCGAATTTACGGTGTAAAAGAAATCGGACAGATTAATGCTGAATCACAAACGTCCCAGAATAAGAGAAAAAGAAATGAAATCATTTATTCAGTATAGTTTAGCAGAATATAAATTTCTAATTTGCTCATGTTTTAATCTGTATTTATTTTTTTCTAATTATGCATATCACAGGTTTTAAAACATGCTGTTGATTCTGAGAGAAATCGATAAGGGAATATCAATATATTATTGCATATATCATGGTGAATGTAGACTTTTCTTTGCTTTGCTTTTAATTTTTCAAATCCCCATCTTCACCATTGGGAATTTGGTCTAAAACAGTTTCTACTAATGAGATAATATCGATGGCCATGGAGGAAAAAAAAATCAAGCCCAAAACTCGATAGATCTCAAAACAACAGGTGAAAGAAAAAGACATTTTTTTTTTCATAATTTTAGGTTTATGAAATGATTATGTATGATATTATATATCCATGATTTTATATTCTGTGTCTGTGATGGCATGATGTTGATAAATTTGAGTGGCGTTGATAGAGAAAAAAAAAAAGAATAAACAGAGGGTAGGAAGGAACAGGTGTGTGAGAATTCGTTGTGATAAACCCAATCAAGACCGTTGATTAAGCCAGGGCGGTTGATGTTGGGGCCACCATTAGTGATATGCTTTTGCTTTAGTTAGTTTTTTAATCTGATTTGAAACGAACGGTGATTAAGGAGGGTACGTGAATCTGAAACTCAATTATTCAGAGGAAATGGCGAAGACAGATAGAAGAATTATGAAGCTAGGGGCTAGAGTGAGGAAAGAAGAAAAGGAAAAAAGGAAAAAAGGAAAGTAAAAAATGAGATATTGAAATTAATAAATTGAAATTGAAATTGTAGGAAAAACAGTGTGGGCATGATACATAGTGGGTATCTGATGAATTTGACTAATTTGGTGGGTTGTGAAGTTCCTTATCTTGTAGTGTGTTTTCCACCCTTTAATCTAACATGGGAAAAGGCTATTGAGGATGGAGTGAATGTGTAAAGAAAATTGGTCCAACCCATCTCTCAAACTGTATCATTAAATCACCTTCATTGACTAAGGACATTCTGGACTAGCAGCCACACCATTATTTATTTCCCCTTTTACATCAATTTTTTTATTTAAATGATTAAAAATTTACATTCATTAAAGATAAATAATAAATTAAATAATTACCTTTCTACATTATTCATCTAAAATGCTTTTTCTCAATTCACCAATCACCAACTAGTCAATTCTTCCTTCTACACTATTCAATTTTAACCCTTTACCATTTCCTCCTCAAACTCACCTCTCGACACGCATTCTTCATAATGCCACAATTCAGCTAACGTCTTTTTAATTTTTCAAAAACAAAATTCGATTTTGTTTCTTACTTTTACAGTTATAAATTTTATTCTTATATCTTTTTAATTAATTCTTAATTTTTTAATATATATAAATATACACGTCCTTTTAAGTTTAGCAGTTAGTAAAACTGCCTTTTACTTGGTTAATGCATGGTTTCTGATATATTCTTTATTTTACTCTTTATTTGTTTTTAGTATTCTCACCTTCTACTCTTATGATAATAATAATAATTGAGATTCCCTCATACTTGTTTGATTGTTTGAAAGTAACTAATTCAGACTCTTTCTCTAGATACTCTGTTGCACTCTGTTTCCAAAACAATAAAAATCGCCTATAAATCTTTTATTATATCGTTTTATCCATTTCCTTTTTCTACAACAATATAATATAATATTTTAAGTATACACCAATTATCTCAATACTCATGAAAATACAAAACAAAGATATAAAAGATATTTAATATTTATACTGAATAACTGTTAAAACTTAGCAGAGTAATTCGTGTTTTCATGATTTGTCATTTGCAAAATGTATGATTCAATAGAATAAGTTAATATACTGTCTCTGTGGCTCTGTGTTTTCAGAGCACATTTAAAATATCCTAAACTCAAAACACATAAAAATATGTGCTCGGCAGAAGGAAGGACCATCTGGTTTTTGTTACAAAGATGGAACATGACATCAAATAAGGATAATATGTACTCAGATATCGATAGATACACAACGTGGGTTATAAAAGAAAGAGTTTTAAATATTAATAACACTAAATGTTTCATGAAAAATAATTAATGTTCCTCTGATGAAAAAAAAACAAAAAAGGAAGAAAAAGAGTTTTGAAATTATGAGAAAGAAACTATTTTTAAATTTGATCAACTTAACAAAATAATATATAAAGTTAATGATAAGGAAGTTTAAATACATTTTTAGTTTTTAAATTTTGTTAATATTCTAAACTTTTGATATATTTTAGTTCTTAAATTATAAAAATGAATAGATTTAATTATTTTAATTCAATAATATTAAATTTTTTAAGTGTTAAATTATTTTTAGACTTTTATTTGAGTTATTTATACAATTTATTATATTTCAGTTTAAATATAAATTTAGAACACTTTCAACATATAAAAATTAACATCCTTAAATTAAAATGATTATATCTATTTATTTTTAATATTTAAAGATTAAAATAAATCAAAATTAAAAAAATAATAATAATTTCATGTTCAAATTTAAAAACTAAAAAGTATATTGAATCCAATATTTTTAAACATTTATTATTTTGTATAAATATGCAGATAATTTCCTGGATTTAGGGAACTTATTCTCATATTTGTTTTATAAGACATTAGTAATCCGGTGAATTATCATCTTTTTAAAAAAATTATAAACATTTTAGCACGTGCTTAAGCTTAAAAAGTTATATTAATTTCCTAAGATGCTAAGTGTGGAGTAAATGTTATACCTAAAAGTGATATTATTCATAAGTTGGTAGTAAAATTAAAAAAAAAAGACTATACATATTAATCTCGAATAAGTTGGTTGTGAAATTTAATAAAATTATAAAAAACTAGACATCATAATCTTGAATTGAAAGAAGTTAATATGAAGTAAGTTTTTTCTTTCTTCTTTTATGAGCTTGTTTAAAGCTTGTTAATTAGCTATGCTTTTAATTATTTTCTCATAAAATTCAAAACATAACTAATTTAAACCTTATAAAATTTACTAAAATATAAGTGGTAAAGTAATTCACCTTCACTCGATCATATGTTCCACTTTAAATTTACATTCACTCATATTGAATTACTTTGTACCTAAACTATTTTTTTTTAATAAAAAAAAATAAGAGAAAAATAACATAGTGGTGAAAGACATTCTCAGACTGCAGGATGATCCCTGAAACTAAATTGTGATATACACTTTACACAATTAAATTGAGAATGTATTATTTAATTTGTTTTTACATTATCTATTATTTAAATATTATATTTGTATAAAAAAAATTTAAATCATGGTAGTGAAGATTGTAGAAGGGACCTACTAATGCATAACTGCCCTTGATGGACCTCTTCCCTTGGTTTCTTCCTTCAAAGGGGTTATTATTGGGTGTGACCTTTCAAACTGTGAGGTCATTATGTCTGGCAATGATCTAGAGTGGTTAAGATATATTGTGACTCACTTTATCAATGTAATTTTGAGTACCCTTTATTAAGATTGATACTTATAAAGATTCAATTCAATAATTTTATTCAATATTCTAAAATTAAATTCTTTTAATGTGCTGCTAATATATTTTTTAATTTCTACAACAAAATGTTAGGCTCATTAATAATAACATTGTCAGCTATTTATTTATGAAAAATATTAACAATAATGTTTAAATGTATTATCGTTTCTTATGAGATATGTTAACATTTTCTTTAACAATTAAATGATACTATAAGTTGAACTTAAATTCCTAATTTTGAAAACTCTGAGAACCAACTGTATTATTAGATTAACAAAAATTACATTATGATAAATTTATGAAAACCAAAACCAAATATTTTAAATTAAATTAAATATGAAACTAAACATTAAATATTGTTATAGAAAAATTATACCATTAATTATTTGTATTCTTTATTTTTTTACTTGCGTGTTCAAGATAAAAAAAGGTATACTATTAACTAATTATAGATTATAATAAATATAAATTTTAATTGGTTTTATTGCCAAAAGTGAAGAAACCTGTTATATATATATATATATATATATATATATATATGAATGAGTGTGTAATTAAAAAAAAGCTATTGAAATCTTTTATATCTAAACTTTTAAATATATTTTGAAGTTGATGCACAAATTTATGAAGTCGTAGTAAACTTAAAATTAGAACATTTTATGTAGAAAAATTATATAAGTAATGAATTAAAGAATGGTACTTTTTTTTATTTGATAAAGTTTAGTTTAATAAATTTTATTTTTACAAACAAACAGAAACTAATTATTATTTTTCATTTATAAAATTATGGATCCACCTATTCACTCACATACCTCTTATGTAAAAGAGAGAATAATTTTTAATATAAAAAATATACATTTTTTCAATTTAAAAAACTTAGTTATAAAAAAGTTGTTTGAATTTAAAAGTTACGACTTAATCTTTGAATACGTGTACCCTAAGATGGTAAGGTGCATGTTAAAATATTCGACTAGAGCAGAAACGTTAATGTTAATTTATTCATTGGTTGATTGGTTCTGGTCTCTGATAAAGAAACCTGATCTCCGACACAACCAATGACCGTTCACACCCAATGATCGTTTTCTAAGGGTTTTTTTTTGTAATGAATAAATAATAGTTATCGACATGTATTTTTTTTGTCTGTTACACCACATTCTACTTCTTATTCTCTGTTGTGTTGTTTTAGTGAAAGTTCAAGACAAATCTCTACCTAAACCACACAAATTTTTAAATTTCTTATAATAGTGCATATATAATTGTTGCCAAAGAAATAAATAGTAATTGAGTGAAGTCTCCTAACTTGCAAAAGACTTCCAGTTATTTCAGATAAATGAATTGGGGTATTAAATAATTTATTTTTTTTATTTATTATTATTATTATTATTATTAACTGTATTACTTTATCCAAATTTATTTATATTGAAGGTTAGTAAAATATTATTAAAATAAAATCCTAGAAAACATAAAATTCATTTAAAAATAAGGGCATGATATATAAAAGTTGAGATCTAAGCAATATTATATTTTAATTTTTAAAATTAATGTCATAAATAGATATTATTATAAATTATATTTGTCGTTAAAAGTGTGAATTGAATTAAATAAAAATATTATTTTTAATTATTTAACCGAAATTTTATCAAAAGACATAAAATAACAATATATCATGCCTATACTTCATTAATGCACAAAAACTGCACATAAATTAGTTAACTAAAATTATACTTTATTTTTATAACAACAACAAAAGTAATACATAGTCAATTCACCATTTGTTGTAAATGATTTCTATTTATTAGTTGAATAAATTAAATTATTATTTTAATAACCCAAACAATGATATTTTAAATGATAATAAAATACGATATATTTTTGTAGCTGTTTTTAATTGTCAAAAAATATGATAAAATATTATATAATAAAAATAAATTGTATGGTAGTTTCTAATTATTAGTAAAAAAATTATTTGGAAAAAATATGAGTATTTAAGTATTTGTTGTAACATCCCAATATATAATATTAAAATATAAAAGAAATATCACATAATTAATAAAGTAGATTAGTTAACCTATAGGAATATAAAATTAATTTACAGTAATTATAAAAATAAACTTTATATAAAAAAGTACTACGATCAAAACTATATATATCTAACTAGTCTAGAGAAAACTAAACATCTATTGTTCCTCCATCCAAAGTTTGCTCCACAGAAATATTATTGTCCTCTGCTTACACTCACGAGATGATCATAGCCAAAACATATGAACAATAAGAACACCCAAGTACAAAAGAAACAAAACAGGGTAAAAGTATTATTATCCTATAATAATTAAGATTTCAACACATATCACTTTCCAAGCCAATAATAGAACACCCTAAAAGCATACAATGAACTTAAACTTGACTCATCCGAATATAGTATGAATATCGAACTATGGTGGTTCATGCACTTGTAGTGATGAAACAATTGGTCCACACAAGCTATCACACAATGTTATCTGTTAATCAATGTCTTAGACTAAGGTAAAACCCCTCGACTAGGATCTCCTGCTACGATCACCAAATGTCTCACCCCTCTCTACTTGAGAATGTGACCCTTAGAGTGTCAGGATAAATCTAAGTACTTAACTTCCTACATTCATACTAACAACACATTGATCTTCATCAATAAAAATTCTCCTTAGACAAAAATTGCTCAAACACTCCTACAACACAAAAATTACTTAAACAACACCTCTAGACCACCCATGACCTATTCTAACAATTTTTACCAACTTCTAACACTCCTACATTGAATTCTAAACTACCATAGACCTAAACAAAGGTGTATAACCCATCTTATACTAATTTTACATTGTTATGCAACAAGATTTTAACTTAAAACAATTAACTCCTCAACTTATAGACCAAAATTGAATTTCACAAGTTCTAGCTCACTTTTAACCAACTTAGGGATCCCAACAAGTCATAAATGACTTAATAACATACCTCAAACATTCCTCTTTGACATATAACTCTTAATTCAAAATCTCATTAGACCAAACCCCCAAAATCAAGCATAAAACCTTCCTCAACCATCCTCTTGACTCATACTTACTTTAAATCTCATATTTTTATCAATTCAAGCTTTCAACAAGTTCTATTTGACCTTACAAAATGTCTCACATTGTTATTTATCCCTTTAGACTCATACTTCTAAAAATCACCTATTAAACCCCTTTTTAAAAAACCTAGTTCATGTTTTAGCCTACATCATTTCTTGTCAACACATAAACAAATTCATCACTAACCACTTCATAGTTACAACACATTCCAAATCAAATGCAATTTGTCAAACACAATTAGTGTTAACACACTCATTTCAAACATCCAATTCAACATTCATTCAACTCATATACTAATGACTTTCATTTCGTACTTTATAACTCAAAATTAAATAAAACACTAGTTTCTCTTACCTTAAATAGAACTACATAGCTCTAAGATTGTCCCACAGTCGCTTCAAACGCAAGAAACTCTAGAAATGTCTACAAACTGCGAAATTGAAATCAAAGTGAGTCCTTAGGACCACTAATCAACAAGGAACAAGAAAAGAGAGGTGGACAACACATGCCTCACTCATAAAGTAGAGATTTTAGGAACAGAACAACGGAATAAAAAAGAAGCAGAAACTTACTAGCTCTATAAAGAAATTGATCGGGTAGAAACATAGACCTCACTGTTGTAGCCGTTTAGGTACCTCCTGGTAGTCAAAAAGATGACTTACGAGTTAGAAAAGGTAGAGAGAAGGTAGAGAACTAAAGAGAAGAAATTTTAGAGAGTTGGTTTGTGTTATAAGTAATGAAACGATTTTAAGAAATTCTATTAATATTATTGAATTACTTTAAAACTAAAATACCCAGTCTCATTATTTTAAAACACCTATCAACTTTAATACTCTAATTTCTTGGTTCTTACATTCTCCCCAACAATAAAAAATTTTTACTTCGAAAATTAGACTTACTAAGAAAACATGTGAGAATAAGACTCTCTCATGACTCCTTTTAACTCCCACGTAGAGTCACTTGTTCTTCTATCCTAGACAACTTTGACTAAACTGAAGGCTTTTCCTTTAAGTTGCTTCGTCTGACTCTCCACAATCTCAACAGGCTGAACATCCACTAAAAGATCATCCCTGACTTGCACATTTACCACTTTTAGCACATGAGAGGGGTATGACATATACTTCCTGAGCTGTGAAACATGGAATATCGAATGATGATTTGACAACTGAGGAGGCATAGTTATCTCATAAGCCACTGGTCTTACTCGACGTAGAATCTGATAAGGACTAATGAACCTAGGAGACAACTTCTTAGAACGAATGACTCTTCCCACACCAGTAGTAGGAGTCACTTGAAGGAAGACATGATTCCCAACTGCAAACTCAAAAGGTCTTCGTCTTTGATCAGCATAGGACTTATGCTTGCTCTGAGATGCCTTCATCCTCTCATGTATCAACTTCACTTTCTCTATGGTCTACTGAATTAACTCTGGTCTCACCAATAATGCTTCTCCCTCCTGAAACCAACACAGAGGCGTCCTACATCTTCTACCATAAAATGCTTCAAACAATGTCATACCGATATTCGCTCGGAAGATGTTATTGTAGGTGAAATCTATCAATGACAACACTTCATCCCAAGCTCTCAAGTGATCCAACACACATGTGCTCAACATATCTTCAAATGATTGAATCGTCCTCTTTGACTGACCATCTGTTTGAGGATGATATGCATAACTCATCTGTAATATACTGTCCAACTCACCCTATAGAGTTTGAAAAAACCTCGATGTGAACCTTGGATCCTTGTCTATACAATACTCAAAAGTACACCATGCAGCCTCACTATTTCTTTGATGTATAACTGTTCAAGCTTCGCCATAAACATCTTCAAGTTCATTGCCAAAAAATAAGCATTCTTGGTCAACCTGTCCACCACAACCTAGATAGTATCATAACCTTTGACCATTCGTGGTAAATGGATGACAAAGTTTATGGCAAAACTATCTCATTTCCACTTAGGCACCTTCAACTATTGTAACAAACCACCATGTCACTACTTAGTATCAAAAGAAACCCTCCAACTAAGAAAAGGAATTTAGTGAGCTCACAAAGTAATCCCTAAAGAGAAAATGATATATTAAGCAAAGCAAGCCAACGTTAAGTGAAAGCTTCTAAGCGAAACAAAATTAAATCATTCAGAAAGAACAACTATTAAAAACAAAATTGTATTTATAATCCGACAGTTCTAACTCTTAGGTCAAGATCGAAGAACTTTATTACAAGAAATTAAATAGAGTTATTAGAATCTTAAATAACTTTCAAAATAAAATTTCTTAAAATTAAGATTTATAACTTTATAGGAATATATATATATATATATATATATATATATATATATATATATATATATATATCCTAAAAATATTAACTAAAAATAACATATTCATAATTTTGGATAACCTTAAAATACAAAAGAAAACATAAAAAATAGAAAATAGACGGACAATTTTTCTAATAATAATAATAATCTCTCTTAATTTTAGAGAGTCTATAAAAAAAAGATGAGACTTATTTTATCCATAAATAATTTCACACTCGGTACAAGAAAGATCAAACACTAAATGTAACACCCCAAAAAAAACATTTATTAAACATCTCACACACAAATTATTTCATTAATAATAAAAACATCGTACAGTATTACAATCATCCATTTAGGAGTATCATAGTTCACACTGGAAATACATTATTATTTTTTTTTAAAACCTCATTACAACACTCCTAAATTTATTTATTTATTTCTTTAAACTACTCTTCATTTTTCTGCTGCTTCCTCCTTCACTTGTATTGGTTCGGACGCCGTTCCGGCATCTGCTCCCGTATAACATAAACGTTATACGATCATCGCAAAAATAAGATTTTTCGGCACAAACAAACAAGTAAGGGTGAGCTAACATGCAACACATCATTTATAAAACATGCATAATTGCTTTGATATAAACATCATATAATATTTATGTCAGACATCCTCATACCATCATACCACAATTCCTATTAGACACTCATCCCACAATACCCAATAGACACCACAATACCCAATAGACACTCATCCCACAATACCCAATAAACACCACACTACCCAATAGACACTCATCCGGATGATACGTTGATGAGTGGTCGCGGGAGGTTATGCACTTGTGATAACTTCTACTTTTTCTTACAAATATACTTCCAAAATACTCCATACCATTCACAAGGTTAATCCTCAACACTATGTCCAAAACCGGCACATAGACCAGGATCTCCTGCCCCTCTCACCACATAATTCATCCTTCTCTACTTGAGACTGGATGATTATTAGAGTATCAGGATAACCTCCGACTATAGGACCCTCAACATCAACATATACACTAATATCATATCATTACAGAATCTCTCCATTAGACTCATATCATGCTCATATTCCTCAACTCATATTATACCATTACAAAATATCCCCATAATACTCATATCATGTTCAGATGCATAATTTCATATCAACATCATAAAATACATTCATCACAGAAATCATACAAGATAAATATATTACAAACAAATTAACAATAATAAAATATTACTATAAATGGTCACCGGAGAAGAATCAAATGTTTGACAATCATTAAAATAATCTTAATATATAAAAATTCTTGGGGAAACAAGAAGTTGAATCTGGCAGAGCCGGTTAGACAACTTCTAATCCTTTCAGGAAGATGCAATAAAAATTAAATAGAACAATAAAAGTTATGGGAAACAAGAAGTTGAATCTGGCAGAGCCGGTTAGACAACTTCTCATCCTTCCAGGAAGATGCAATAAAAATTAAATAGAACAGTACAAGTTCTGGGGAAACAAGAAGTTGAATCTGGCAGAGCCGGTTAGACAACTTCTCATCCTTCCAAAAATACAATATAAATAAATAAGAAAACAATAAAAGGTATGGGGAATACAAGAAGTTGAATCTGGCAGAGCCGGTTAGACAACTTCTAATCCATCCAAAAATACAAAAATAAACAACTAATAATATAAAAATGGCATAACATAATCAACATCACATTTTACAACTATCACACTTGGATCTAAACACAGAAGCATGTTCTCATTCAAAATTCAAGATCATACAGAAACAAAATACTTCATATTCAAGATTTAAGATCAGACAAAAGCAAAATATTGCATATTCAAGACTCAAGATAATACAAAACGAAATACTCAAGGTTAGCTCCTCTTACCTCTATTCCAGACTTAATCTCCTCCTCTGAAACCGTTCTCCGAAAACTTCCAGAATTTTCCCTCTACAACTAGAATTTCCTCCAACTCTCTTCTCTCACAAATTTTTCTAGAATTTTGGTGCAAGTTTCAGCCTTCCCTCCCTTACTATTTATAGCCAAAAAAATTTACTATTCATTTTTACTATTCATTTTTACTATTCATTTTTACTATTCATTTTTTACTATTCATTTTTACTATTGAAAAATATTATTTTAATCACCATTTGCTAAATTCTTATCTCTGATGATTCAATTCTACGTTGAGTGTTTATCTCTTCCACAATTTTTTTTTTACTATTCACTTTTTACTATTCATTTTTTTTAAACCCTCAAAAATTACTCCAATCCTTTATCTTAAATTGTTAATTTTTCTTATCAAGTTTTATTATTAATTATATTTTCTACCTTTAAAATTATTACTACAAAAAAAATAATTGATATTATTTATTACAATAGATAACATTTTTTTTTGGACTTTACATTCTCCCCAACAACAAAAATTTTCGACCTCGAAAATTCGACACTTCACAAAAAAAGATGGGGATAAGAATGTTTTACATCATCTCCTAATTCCCATGTAGAGTCACCTGTTTTTCTATCCCAAACTACTCTCACTAAGTCGATAGTTTTCCCTCTAAGCTCCTTTGTTTTAGTGTCTTCTATACAAACAGGTTGCACTTCTACGGGATAGATCCTCTCTGATTTGAATATCTTCTACTTCTAAAATGTGAGAAGGATCATGAACATATTTTCTTAATTGAGAAACGTGAAAAATTGGATGGAGTTTGGCTAACTGAGGAGGTAACGCCATCTCGTAAGTGACTGGCCCAATTCTTCTCAAAATTTGATATGGACCAATGAACTTAGGAGAAAGTTTCTTCGAACGAAGAGCCCTTCCTACTCCTGTAGTTGAAGTCACCTGCAAAAAGACATGATCTCCGACTGCAAACTTCAATGGTCTCCTCCTTTGATCAGCATATGACTTTTGTCTGCTCTGCGAAGCCTTCATTCTTTCTCGTATCAACTTTACTTTGTCCGTGGTCTGTTATAGTAATTCAGGTCCTATCAAAGCCTTTTCACCGTCCTGGTACCAGCATAAAGGAGTTCGACATCGTCTTCCATACAGAGCCTCATAAGGTGTCATTCCAATACTAGCATGAAAGCTATTGTTGTAGGTGAATTCCACTAGAGGAAGTACTTCATCCCAACTACCCAGATGATCCAATACACACGTTCTGAGTAGGTCTTCTAACGATTGGATGGTTCTTTCAGATTGTCCATCGGTTTGAGGATGATACGCAGAACTCATTCGTAACTTGCTGCCCATAGCTTCCTGTAGAGTTTCCCAGAATCTAGAAGTGAATCTTGGGTCTCGATCTGACACAATGCTTGAAGGGATGCCGAGCAATCTTACTATCTCTTTTATGTACAGTTGTGCCAACTTAGCCATTGACATTCTCAGATTTATTGCTAAAAAGTGAGCAGTTTTCGTCAATCGGTCAATGATGATCCAGATAGAATCATTACCTCTCACTGTCCGTGGTAAATGAGTGACGAAATCCATGGCAATGCTATCCCATTTCCATTCTGGTATGTCTAATTGTTGTAGCAATCCTCCAGGTCTCTGATGTTCCACCTTTGCCTTCTGACAAATTAAACAAGCCGCTACAAATTATGCTACTTCCTTCTTCATTCCTGGCCACCAAAAGGACTCCTTCAGATCATGATACATTTTAGTCATACCGGGATGTATGCTAAAACGACTTTTGTGTCCTTCTTCAAAGATTAGTCTTTTTATCTCTGCATTGTCTTGTACACATATTCTACTTCTAAATCTTATTACATCATCAGATCCTAACCTAAATTCTTTAGCCTTATCTGTACTAATCATTTTTGTTATCTTTTTCAAGCCGAGATCCAACAACTGCTTCTCTTTAATTAAAATGAGAAAATCGCTAGATATAGTCAGACTACTACATCTAATGAAATCTTCTCCAAACTCCATCTGTAACTTCAGATCTCTGAACTTCTCCACCAACTCTTGTTCTTTGATCATCATATGAGAAACATGAATTGCCTTTCTACTCAAAGCATCGGCTACCATGTTTGCTTTTCCTGGATGATATAGAAGTTCGAAATCATAATCCTTCAAGAATTCCATCCACCGTCTTTGCCTCATATTCAGCTCCTTTTGGTCAAATAAGTACTTCAAGCTTTTGTGATCGCTGAATACTTGAAATTGAGCTCCATAGAGATAGTGCCGCCAAATCTTCAAGGAAAATACCACCGCTGCCAATTCCAAATCATGAGTAGGATAGTTCTTCTCATGAGTCATTAATTGTCTTGAAGCGTATGCCACCACTCTTCTTTCTTGCATGAGCACACATCCTAACCCCTTATGTGAAGCATCACAGTAAATCTCAAAAGACTTACTTGGATTTGGAATAATCAATATTGGTGCACTTGTCAACCTGTGCTTCAATTCTAGGAAGCTTTTCTCACACTTATCCGTCCAAACAAACGGTTGATCTTTGCGAGTTAGTTGTGTTAAAGGCGCTACCATTTTAGAAAAACCTTCTATAAATTTTCTATAGTATCCAGCTAAACCCACAAAGCTCCGGATTTCCGTCATAGTCTTTGGTCTCTCCCACTGTAGCACTGCTTCCACCTTGGTTCGATCTACTGCTATGCCTTGAGCTGATATAACATGTCCCAAGAATTGTACCTTCTGCATCCAGAATTCACACTTTGACAACTTTGCATATAGTTTCTTTTCTCTCAAGATCTCAAGCACAATTCTTAGATGCCCCTCATGTTCTTCTCGACTTTTGGAATAAATAAGTATGTCATCTATAAAGACTACGACAAACTTATCTAAGAAGGGTTGAAAGATTCTGTTCATGTAATCCATGAACAAAGCTGGAGCATTAGTTACCCCGAATGGCATAACTACATACTTGTAATGCCCGTATCTTGATCTAAAAGCAGTCTTCTGTACATCTTCAGCTTTAACCAAAATTTGATGATATCCAGACCTTAGATCTATCTTTGAAAATACTTGAGCTCCATGCAACTGATCCATCAAATCGTCAATCCTAGGCAAAGGATACTTGTTCTTGATGGTTAGCTTGTTCAACTGCCTGTAGTCGACACACAGTCTAGAGCTACCATCTTTCTTCTTCACCAGCAGTATCGGTGCCCCCCATGGTGATACGTTTGGTCGAATGAATTGTTTTTCCAATAGCTCTTCAATTTGCTTCTTCAGTTCTGCCAACTCTGCTGGGGCCATTCGATATGGAGATATCGATACGGGTCCAGCTCCAGGTGTTAAATCGATGGAAAATTCTACTTCTCGTTGAGGTGGCAATCCTGGTATTTCTTCTGGAAATACATCACTAAACTCATTGACTATGGGAATATCAAGATTTTGTTTATTTTTCTCAATTTCCACATGAGTCAAGATAATGAAACACAGAGATCCTTCTTTTACTTCCTTCAACACTTGTTGTAATGACAACAGCTCCGCTTCTTCAGGATCAGGGAAAATCAACTCCTTCTTGTTACAGTCTATAAGGATACGATTGGCAGATAACCAATCCATTCCTAAGATTACATCTAAACATTGTAAAGGTAAAGATATAAGATGTACTTTGAACCTACGTCCTTCTACAATGATTGGACATTGAGGACACATCCTCGATGTTTTTATCAATTTAGAGGCCGGTGTAGATACTATAAGATCATACTGCAGCTCTTTTATGGGTAGGTTCAACTCTTGAATAAGAGTTTCAGATAAAAAGGAGTGTGTCGCTCCAGAATCAAACAACACATTCAAGTCTCTACCAGCTATATTACAACATCCAATGATGAGGGTACCTGATTTGGCAGCTTCTGCTCCCGTTAGAGCATAGACTCTTCCAGTCGCTTGTGGCCTATTGTCAATCCTTCCCTGTTGAGGCGGTTGTTGAGGTTGAGTCGTTTCTCTTCTTTTAGAGGGGCAATCTCTAGCAAAATGTCCTTCAGCTCCACAAAGAAAACATTTGTTGCGCACATTAACTTGTGGACAGACGCTCTTCAGATGAGGTCCTCCGCAAACGAAACATTGGATTATTCTCTGCTGGTGTTGTTGCTGATGAGATTTCCTATGAGGCTGTGGTCTGTCATAAGGTCGATTCCTTACATGTTGTCCAACTCGTGACCCAGATGGTCCTCCCACCCTTTGTAACTTCTGCTGAACTTTCATCTCCCTTCTTAACCTTTCCGCAACTTTGGCATGTTCAACTAAAGCAGAAAACTCTTTAATAGCTAAAGGGTTCAAGGCTAGTTGTATGTATGCTCTCAATCCATTTTTAAATTTTCTACACCTCCATTCTTCATTTGATGGTTGGGTGTAAAAACGTCCCAACTGTTTGAACTTGTCTACATACTCAGCCACCGACTTGTCACCTTGCACGAGTTTCAAGAATTCCACCTCTTTTGCATGTCTTACACTGTCCGGAAAGTACTCAGTGTAAAACTTATTCTTAAAAACTTCCCAGCTAATAATCTCACCACCTTCCTGTAATACTAGCTTCATGTTGTCCCACCAGTGTATTGCTTCCCCGAACAGCTGATACTCGGAATATGCCAACCTAGTTTCTGATGAGCAATTTTTCGCATCAAAAATCTTTTCCATATTTCTTATCCATAGATCAGCCTCATCCGAACTTGTTCTCCCATTAAAAGTAGGTGGACGGTGTTGTAGAAAGTTTTCTAAGGTCCATTCCCGAATCCTTTGAGCTTCTACAGACATGCCATTCTCAGATAGTTGCCTTAAGGCTTCCACATGTTCTCTTTGGTTGGCTTCAGAATTTAGCCTAGCCGCTTCTAATTGTTGTAGAGCTGTTTCGTGCTGTTGCACTAAAGCAGCGCCCTGTTGTTGAAGAGCAGATGTGATAGCCTCCAAAGCTCTTGCCAAGCTAGGCATCTCAGGGGTTTCACGGTTGGGTTGTCTACGTGTCATTTCTCTCTGTTCACACAGAGAATTATTGTTATTATGATTTATAATATGAGTTTGTAGGATAAATCCACAACTCTTAGGTCGTCTTAAGGACGAACCGCTCTGATATCACTAAATGTAACACCCCAAAAAAAACATTTCCTAAACATCTCACACACAAATTATTTCATTAATAATAAAAACATCGTACAATATTACAATCATCCATTTAGGAGTATCATAGTTCACACTGGAAATACATTATTATTATTTTTTAAAACCTCATTACAACACTCCTAAATTTATTTATTTATTTCTTTAAACTACTCTTCATTTTTCTGCTGCTTCCTCCTTCACTTGTATTGGTTCGGATGTCGTTCCGGCATCTGCTCCCGTATAACATAAACGTTATACGATCATCGCAAAAATAAGATTTTCCGGCACAAACAAACAAGTAAGGGTGAGCTAACATGCAACACATCATTTATAAAACATGCATAATTGCTTTGATATAAACATCATATAATATTTATGTCAGACATCCTCATACCATCATACCACAATTCCTATTAGACACTCATCCCACAATACCCAATAGACACCACAATACCCAATAGACACTCATCCCACAATACCCAATAAACACCACACTACCCAATAGACACTCATCCAGATGATACGTTGATGAGTGGTCGCGGGAGGTTATGCACTTGTGATGACTTCTACTTTTTCTTACAAATATACTTCCAAAATACTCCATACCATTCACAAGGTTAATCCTCAACACTATGTCCAAAACCGGCACATAGACCAGGATCTCCTGCCCCTCTCACCACATAATTCATCCTTCTCTACTTGAGACTGGATGATTATTAGAGTATCAGGATAACCTCCGACTATAGGACCCTCAACATCAACATATACACTAATACCATATCATTACAGAATCTCTCCATTAGACTCATATCATGCTCATATTCCTCAACTCATATTATACCATTACAAAATATCCCCATAATACTCATATCATGTTCAGATGCATAATTTCATATCAACATCATAAAATACATTCATCACAGAAATCATACAAGATAAATATATTACAAACAAATTAACAATAATAAAATATTACTATAAATGGTCACCGGAGAAGAATCAAATGTTTGACAATCATTAAAATAATCTTAATATATAAAAATTCTTGGGGAAACAAGAAGTTGAATCTGGCAGAGCCGGTTAGACAACTTCTAATCCTTTCAGGAAGATGCAATAAAAATTAAATAGAACAGTAAAAGTTATGGGGAAACAAGAAGTTGAATCTGGCAGAGCCGGTTAGACAACTTCTCATCCTTCCAGGAAGATGCAATAAAAATTAAATAGAACAGTACAAGTTCTGGGGAAACAAGAAGTTGAATCTGGCAGAGCCGGTTAGACAACTTCTCATCCTTCCAAAAATACAATATAAATAAATAAGAAAACAATAAAAGGTATGGGGAATACAAGAAGTTGAATCTGGCAGAGCCGGTTAGACAACTTCTAATCCATCCAAAAATACAAAAATAAACAACTAATAATATACAAATGGCATAACATAATCAACATCACATTTTACAACTATCACACTTGGATCTAAACACAGAAGCATGTTCTCATTCAAAATTCAAGATCATACAGAAACAAAATACTTCATATTCAAGATTTAAGATCAGACAAAAGCAAAATATTGCATATTCAAGACTCAAGATAATACAAAACGAAATACTCAAGGTTAGCTCCCCTTACCTCTATTCCAGACTTAATCTCCTCCTCTGAAACCGTTCTCCGAAAACTTCCAGAATTTTCCCTCTACAACTAGAATTTCCTCCAACTCTCTTCTCTCACAAATTTTTCTAGAATTTTGGTGCAAGTTTCAGCCTTCCCTCCCTTGCTATTTATAGCCAAAAAATTTTACTATTCATTTTTACTATTCATTTTTACTATTCATTTTTTACTATTCATTTTTAATATTCAAAAATATTATTTTAATCACCATTTGCTAAATTCTTATCTCTGATGATTCAATTCTACGTGGAGTGTTTATCTCTTCCACAATTTATTTATTTTTTTTTTTTACTATTCACTTTTTACTATTCATTTTTTTTTAAACCCTCAAAAATTACTCCAATCCTTTATCTTAAATTGTTAATTTTTCTTATCAAGTTTTATTATTAATTATATTTTCTACCTTTAAAATTATTACTACAAAAAAAATAATTGATATTATTTATTACAATAGATAACATTTTTTTTTTGGACTTTACACAAAGGTTAGCTAACAACCCCATATAAAATAGAGAGCAAATTAACACACACAAAAAAAAAATCAAAATAAATTAACAATATAATGTATTGTGAAGCAAATAAAAACATAAAACAACAACAGGGGTTACAAACGATAAGATCGATTACAAACCTTTATGAAAACAATAAGAGTGAAACTAAAATAATGATGATGAGAATGGTGATGATAATAAAATCATTATTAAGAAAAAAAAAGGTACCGTTTAGCTAATTAAAAACGTTATAAAGATGTTAATTTGGGATTTGAAAAGACTTAATTATCCAAAGAATTAATACAAATTTTAAATTCAAGATCAATCTTCATACCATGGAGAAAGTCAACTGCATACTTTTAAGAAAATTTGAAATCACATTAACTTAATTTCTAGATTGATCACAATGTTGTTTCTTTTTTTTTTGTGTGTGTAAACATTTCCAAGAGTGTAAACCGTTTTTTTTTGTGTGTGAAATCCTGGAGAAGTATAAACTGATTGGATGAATAATAAAGTGGAAGAAAATGTGGGAAAGAAAATTGGACAATTCATAGAAGCTTCTAGCCACATTTGAATGTATGAATTTTAATTGCTAAGAAAGAGAATAAGAAGAAAAAGGTTAAAAGATGGAAGAATTATAAGGAAAGAAGGAAGAAATGTTTGTAATGAGAGTCAATAAGACAGAGAGAGAGATAAGTAGGTGGATCTAAGATGCAAAATTTGGAATGAATGGGAGAAAATAAAATAAAATAAATAAATGAAAAAAGAAGTTCTCATCTTTGTTGTTTTGAGTTTTCATTGTCCCAACATTGTTGTTTTCTGTTTTAAATATAACATTTTTGTGAAATCATGGTTATTATTTATAATTAATAATTGGCTCACCTTTGAAACATTGTATGAAGCCTATTTGTGTGTTAATAAAGTATATATTATTTCCCTGGCACTCTGATTATACGGATAATACTAATTAAATGGGGACAAATTTTATGCCATGATATCGCATTCTTTCAAGCATTATAGTGCGCACATGTGTTACAGATTTTCATATTATATCACACTGAATTGAGGGGTACAAAACCTTTTACCCATATCTTCCATCTTATAATATACTTATAAAATTTGAAAACACTCAAATTTTTAAAAATTATAAAATTTGATACTTGTATGTACTATAAAAAATCAGTCTAGAGTTAATCGTACCGGTGATTAAGATATTAATTTAAGATTTAATTATTTAATTAGAATTAACTTTTCATCAAATCAATATTAATAAACTAACACCAATATATAGCGTAACACTGAGCTATGAAAACGGGTTATCCGGCTCGATCCGACCCGACTCGACCCACCACGGGTTGATCACTTAGTGAGTCAACCCAACCCGGCTCATTTATTAGCGAGCTAAAAAAATTCGAACCTGGTCTGACCCACCACGGGTTGGTGAGTAAACGGGTTGGGTCACTGGCTCACTTAATTACAATTTTTTTAAATAAAAAAAATTACAAACTTTCTATAATTCAAATATAAACAAATTTGACTCTCAAATTTCACTTCCAACATGGATGTTTAATTAATTTTGAAAATAAAGAATTTAAATAATTTTTTCAAGCAAAAACCAAATAATAAATATTTTTTTATAAAATTAAAATTAAATTTTAATAAAATAAAATTAGGTAGGTGAGTTGGTGGGTCAACCCGGCCCACCACAGGTTCAACCCGCATGAACCGGGTTGAAATCTGATCTGCATAAAAAAAATACAATTTTTTCAAATCCAATTCGGCTCAAACCTGTGATGGACTAGATTAGTCTACGGGTTGTGACCCATCTTGAGAGCTGTAACGTAATATATAAAATAATATTACAACAATTTATATCCATTCCTATATATATATATACAAGTAAAAATCCTTAAACTTCTCTTTAAACTTCTCTTAGTCACCGTGTGAAACTTTAAAACATAAACGTGAGATGTGATTAAGAGAGAACAAATTATCATATTAACTTTAAATATTATTATAACCATCATAGAAGACACTTTAATAATTAAATTTCAAAACATGTTATTTTTTTAATAATTACTATAATAATATAATATTACATCATATCACATTTATTATTATTATTATTATTTATTATATTATTTATTTATAATTTTAAATCATTTTTAAAAACAAATTCTTATTATAACGAATTATTAAAATTGCAGTCAATTACAAATTTTTATTTTAAAAATTGTAACAGTTTGTTTTTTAAACTCAACGAGCCATTCATCCCTAAAACTAAACTTTAATAAAACTAATTAATTAAAATTCCAATGATACTGTTTTCTTATTTTGAAAACCCTATAATATTTAACTAAAAAAACACCCTAAAAGTTTTAAAAACTCAAAACGTCTCCCAAATATATCAATTTACATATTCAATGAACACAATAATATAACCTAAGAAAAATTCAATATTATTAAAACACTTACTTTAAAAAATTCAATAGTATTAAAACACTTACTTTAAAATTAAATGTCTACGGCAACTACAAACTGGAATTTAATAAATATAGCATGTTTTAAATTTTTTAAACACTTACTTTAGAAAAAATAAACATAATTCTAAATATTCCTCCACGGTGAGTACAAAATATCTTTTGTCATAATATAAATTAATTAAAGTATGTCTAACATTATTTATTTTAGATTTCATATTATCTTATATAACAAACATTTTTTTCACATAATACTTAAAATCCATATACATTTACAATTTTTCATACCACCTAAAAGACATGAATTTTATAAAACAATAATATATATATATATATACAATAATAAAATAAAATATATTTTATTACAGGAAATTAAAGTTATTTCATTACTTACATTTAATCTATAAACAACTATATCACATTTCTTAACTTCAATCTAAAATTTTGTTTATCACATAATAAATATTATACATATAGTCTCGTTTGTTGAAATGATACTTTACATCATTTTCATAAAGTACATAAATAAAATAAATATATATTTAGCTTTATGTAAATATTATTTTTAGTTTAGGTATTGCCTAGAAGTGAATTAATTTGGTATGATAAGGTACTTGATTGAATTGAACAAGTTAACTTTATATTTGTTTGTTCTGTCCAGGAGTGTGGATTGGTTGTAATTTTGTTCTTTTTTTAATATATATATATATATATATATATATATATATATATATATATAATATGGTAAATGACTGATAAAGCCTTAACAACCTAGTAAAAAGCTCAATGTTTCATAACAATCCTTTCGAGGGTAAAATCTTTTATAACAAAAGTAATGAATTTTCTAATAAACTATTTATTTTCTCTTTTATTAAGTAACATAAGAAAAACGGATAATACCAATAGTAAGAATTTATCAGTAATTTTCAAAATTCATTGATAAATCAAATTTAATGATGGTATAATGATGTCCAAAAATTTGTTGCAGAAAAAATACTGTACTAATGATCAAAACTTCGTCTGAAATAATCTATAGTTAATTATTGACAGAAAAAAAAATCTCTTGAATAAATACTCATAAGCAGCTATTTACGAATTTTTCTTATCATATTAATTTTTTTTACGAAACAAACAAAGTTTATGGTAGGAAATTTAATATCATTTTAACAATAAAATTTATCAACAAAAAATTTGTCATTAATAACAATTCTAGATTATTGATACAGAATTTACTGACAATTTTTTCTGATGGAATTTGTTAATAAATACATTATTTATAGAAATATTTGTTAATAATTTAAATTTTAATTTACTTGACAAATTTTATTGACAAAATTTATTAACAAAAATATTCATTAATAATTAAATTTTGAAAAATTATAATAAAGTATATTAATAAATTTTGTTTTTTAACAAATTTATTTTTGTTAGTAATTACAATATTATCGTAGTATATAATTTTCAAGTATCATTGTTGAAGGATGTTTTACATAACTTTCATATAATACAAGTAATATATATTTAATTTAAGATGAAACAGAATTTGGAAAACAATTTAAAAATAGAAAATATATTTAATTTCTTTAAAACTAATAATGTTCTCGTAGCAATATAGCAATTCCAACTGTTTTAGAAAATATTAATCATAAATAAAAATGAAATCTTAAATCATATGAAGCAATCCAATATATTCAATCTTCTAGCAACCACAATCGAGATGAAAGTAATAACAACCGTTAACTCAACTTGAAAGCCAAGGTCAGACCAAATAAATAAACATAAAGAACCAACCTAACTTATACAAATAACTAATAGTCAGATAGATGCATTTCATCTTTAACTACAACATCAACTTCACATATTCCACATGAAAACCTTTTCATAAAATAATTATAATTTTAGATCTTCGTTAATATGTTCATTAGTATCTCAACATAAAAAGTCTTATTGAAACACTTTTTTACAAATAACTTATTAATGGTGAAAATTAATATTTAGTGGAAAGTGAGAGAGGTGATGGGATGAGTGGAGGGAATAAAGGAAGATAGAGGGAGAAAAAAAAAAGTTCTAACATATAAACGAAATTTTGATATATAACTTTAACATCAAATTAACAATACAACAGAATGAACCAAAATAATCTTATTTAACAAATATTAAAAAATATAGAATCACAGTGAATCATAAACTAAAATATAAAAATCAAATTACTAATTAAGGTTTATTATTAATAAGATCCCCTTTCTGCATTCATTTAGAATAAGAAAAAATAATTACTAAAAAAGTAATATTGCAAAATTATTAACACATATAAATAACAATTCTTAAGAAGTAATTATTTTTATCTATTATTATGAAATAGATAATATTTATAAAAAAATTGTTACATGTTGTAATATTACGAACGCATAAATTGTTATTCGCAAATACTATTTTTCAAATTATAGGCCAAATTACTAAATGTTTAAATAAAAATGTTTAAGTTTAAAAGTTCACGCAATATATGTTTAAAGTGTTGTATTCAAACATTGTAAATAAATTGAAAGTTACGGGGCTAATGCTAGAAATGCTAAAAAATGTTCTTAAGAGTTAATTTGGCTCTCCATTAACAAATAAATTAAAAGAACAAGTGAGTAGTTCATTAAATTGTTAACTTGAAGTGGATTGAGTGAAGGTTATAACTTTTTGACATATAAAAAATAAATGGGATTGAATTAACTTATTTTTAATAAATATTTCATGTTGTAGAAAGGTTCATTACACATATAGATCTCCATACTTGTGAGGTATTGTCCACTTTGGGTCAAACCCGAGGTATTGTCTCCTTTAGATAAAGTCTTCAAGGATTTGCTTTTGGTACTATTTTAAAAGGTCTCTTACTAATAGAGGTATCTTATGTATATATAAACTCGTGTTCATCTTTTGTTTTATCTATGTGAAACTTTGTTTGCACCCAACACATGTTTAATAATTTTACTATATAAAAAATAATTTTAATAAATATTTCATACATAGCATGTTATTAAAGTAAATGTTTAATTCTTGTGTCATGTTTTTGGACATTGAGTTATAAAATGTATTTATAATTATTGTTTAGATATCAAAGTATTTTAAGAATCATTCTTTAATTTATGTCATAAGTTGTTGTGTTATAAAAATTAAAAAACATTTAAGTACATTTTTCTTAAATTATAAAGACTATTTAAATATTTGTATTGTATTATAAGTTAATAATATATGTAAATTGATTAAGTTAATATATAAAAAGAATAATCAAAATAGTAATAAATATATAAGTGTCAGAAACTATCAATATAATAAAAAAAAATTAAAAATAAATATGTGACAATTTTATACAAAATATTTCAAATAGTGATTATTTTAAAAAAATTAGTTAATAATTAAAATTTTAGAAAAAATAATTAACAATTATATTATAAAGAGTAAAATAAAAATAAAAATTACCTAAAGGAAATCCTCTTATATATAGGTTTGATAATAAATTTTTAAGCACTCAATCGATCAAGTCATTCAACTTGATTATAATTAAATTGGATTGAATTAAACTATTTTATACAAACAAATCTAATCTAAAATTCAACTAAAAAAATACTTGTATGGTAGGATACCTAGAACGACCGATCGCCCACTTAATCGACCACCCACTTAGTCGACCACTAATGGTAGACAACATTCGGTCGTCCTCAGTCGATCGCCCACTCAGTCGACCATTGATGGTCGACAGCATACGATCGTCCTCAACCGATCGTACACTTATTACGATCGGTTAAGGACATCCTAGGATTGATCTCCTCCCCCCTTCACAACAATCGTCGTAAACGATCCTTATCTAACGATCGTCTATTGATAGATCTAAAGGGCGGTCGATCAGTTTCGGTCCGAATGGACATATTAATCCTGAGAGAGCGGTTAAACATATCCGGTTATAGTGCCACAAATCACGGAGTCAACTGACCCAATATCTAGCACGACTGAACAGTTATACTCTCCACAACCAGATTCTCAACCAACCGGAAGTTAAGGTAAACGGTTCATTATTACTAAGATAAATAGGCGAACTAAAGGAGAAAAAAGGTACGGTTTTCCCCTAGAGAGAGAAAATTAAGAAATAAAGTAATATCTTCTTCTTTGAGTAAACGGAAAATAGTTAGATTGATCTTTCGTCTGACTTGAGCGTCGGAGTGCCTTTGCAGGTACCCAACCCAGCTTCTCTCAAAGAGCTTCCGGTAGGAAGGAGACGCGACATCCACAGCATCTGGGAAGGGATTGGAGGTGATTTACTGCGCGCATATCTCGGCCTACACAATTCTACCGAAACATTTTGGCGCCCACCGTGGGGCCGAGGTTCGATATCCCAACGAAGACCACCAGAGCTATGGAAGACATGAACACCCGTGATTTGATCAAGCAGCTGCAGACACAGATCGAGGCGCAAGCACAAACTATAAGGGAACAACAAGAGATTCAAGGAAAGCAAGCCGTGGAGCTGGCGGCGCTGAGGGCACAGCGTCCTCCGCCGGAAGTGTCAGCATCCAATCGCCATGAGGATAATGAGGGAAGCCACCATGGGGGACCATCCGAGCCTGCCGGTGGAGGAAGGAAGGGGCCAACTTCTGTGCGCCTCACTAATTTGCTTCCGTTCACGGAGGCCATCATGCAAGCTCATATGCCAGAAAAACCTCCCCCAATGCTAGAACGCTATGATGGCTCCACCGATCCCGACAACCATTTTCGCAACTTTGTCGATGCCATGGCGTTCTACACGGATAATGACCCCGTCATTTGCAGAGCTTTCTCATTATCCCTGAAAGATGAGGCACTCGAGTGGTACCACACTCTCCCTCAAAATTCAGTAGACTGCTTCGCCACCGTTGAGGCCCTTTTTCGGAAACAGTACGCTGCTAACAAAAGACCGGAGATGACCCCTGCTGAGCTCGTAAATACCAAGTAGGGGAAAGATGAAACCCTAAAGGCTTTCATGCAAAGGTACAACGAGACGGCCCGGCGCGTGAAAAACGTAAATCATACCTTCATTATCAGCAATCTCCCTTCGTGTTTAACACTGGGATATTTTGCGGAGCAGTTGTACGCGGATCCTCCCAAATCTATGGAGGAGCTCCAATCTACAATTGCGAAATTCATCCGAATTGAGGACCTCAGAAATTCCAGGAAGAAGCAGCAACAGGACAACCCAAACCAGGAGGCTAAGAAGGCCCCCAAACGGCCGGCCAATGATTTTAAGACAGATCGACCACCCCGAAAAGAGTCAGGATGGATATCTAAATACGATCGCTACACATCTCTTAACGCGCCTAGGACAAAAGTGCTCGAGGAGGCTTTGCATGCCGAACTCCTAACCATTCGACGAAAAGCCACTCCAAAGAATGCGGACAACAATAAGGCATGTCGCCTGCACAAGAACCACGACCATGATACAGAAGAGTGTCACATGGTGAAAGATGAGTTGGAAAGACTCATTCGAGCAGGGTACCTCCAAAACTATGTCAAAGAAAGGACAGCCTCCAGAGCGACAACTCCCCACAGAAAGGACTCTTCCCGATGAAGTCCCGAGCGTTCACCTCCCAGGGACGACCGGCGCCGAAGGCGATCCCGCAACCAACCCCGGCGTCCAGAGAGAGAGAGATCGGTCCGAGGTCGAATCGACACCATACCAGGTGGCTTCGCCGGAGGAGGGGCATCAGCTTCTACCAGGAAGCGACATTTGAGACAATTAAAGTCGGTGAATATGGTAGATCGACAACGTCGGTGTATACCCGATATCACATTCACTGATGCAGACTTCCACGCGCCCGACCCTGATCATGATGACCCCATGGTCGTCACGGTCGAAATAACTCGATATGATCTCAGCAAGGTCCTTGTCGATCAGGGAAGTTCGATCAACATATTATACTGGTCCACCTTCAAAAAGATGGACCTATCCGAGGATCTAATAGCCTCTTTTAACGAACAAATTGTAGGCTTCTCAAGGGAAAGAGTCGATACGCGAGGGTACCTCGACCTACGAACTTGACTCGGAACATGTCGAGATGCCCCAGAGCTTCGAGTCAAATTCCTATTGGTAGAGGCCAATACCTCGTACAATGCTTTAATAGGTCGACCGTGCTTGAACGCATTTGGAGCCATTGTGTCCACCCCTCACCTGGCCAGGAAATTCCCCACCGAGCGAGGCACCATCTGTACTGTCCTGGCCGATCAACGAACGGCTCGACAGTGCTACGTCGTAGGACTTAAAGTCACACCATTTTTGCCGGCTCGAAGGGCAAGAAGAGCCGAAACAGCGTAGTCGACTTGGACCCCCGAACCAATATCGACGAACGTCTCCATCCCCAAGGAGATGTCAAACCCTTCCCGCTGGAGGCGGACGAGTCCAAAACCACGAACATCGGCGGGAGCCTTGCCCTACACGATAAGCAGGATCTGGCACGTATGTTACGAACTAATGCTGACCTATTCGCGTGGGTAGCAGCCGATATGCCAGGGATCCACCCCGGCGTCATGGCACATAAGTTGTCGATCTTCAGGGAGGCGCGCCCGGTTGCGCAAAAGAAACGACGCTTTGGGGAGGACAAACGCGAGGCCATCCAAGTTGAGGTCACAAAGCTCATGAACGCCTAGTTCATTAGGGAGATCACATACACCACGTGGCTGTCGAACGTGGTCATGGTCAAAAAGTCTAACGGTCAATGGCGAATGTGTGTGGACTTCACCGACCTCAACAAGGCATGCCCTAAGGATTCATACCCTTTGCCTAGCATCGACCAATTGGTAGATGGAGCGTCCGGTCATGTTGTCCTCAGTTTTCTCGATGCATACTCGGGGTACAACCAAATCCCCATGTACGAGCCCGATCAGAGCAAAACAGCTTTTATTACCGAACGCGCTAATTACTGTTACGAGGTAATGTCGTTCGGCCTGAAGAATGCAGGCGCCACATATCAGCGCCTCATGGATAAAGTTTTCCATCATCAAATCGGACGATGCATGGATGTCTACGTCGACGACATGGTTATCCGGAGCCATTCTATGGAGCAACACCTAAAGGATTTGGCAGAGGTGTTCCTCCAGATCAGGAGGTATAACATGCGACTGAACCCTTCCAAGTGTACTTTCGGCGTACCGGCTGGAAAGTTCTTGGGGTTCATGTTAACGTCCAGAGGCATCGAGGCCAACCCCGACAAGTGCAAAGCCGTGCTCGACATGAAAATCCTGCAAACCCTCAAGGAGGTACAACGCTTGGTTGGTAGGCTCACAGCCCTATCCCGCTTCATTCCAAAGCTCGCCGAACACATCAGGCCCATCATGAAAAACATGAAGAAGGGCACCACCCATCACTGGGACAAGGACTGTGAAACAGCTTTCAGCGCTGTCAAACAGGTTCTTACCAGCCCCCCGATCATGGCGAGACCGGTCGCTGGAAACGATTTACAGTTATACATCGCACTGTGCCATCACGCTGTCAGCACCGCTTTGGTGCAAGAAACCCCCTCCCTTAAGCTAATCTACTTTGTCAGCCGTATATTGCAGGGAGCGGAAGAACGATACTCCCAAATTGAGAAGGTGGCATTGGCCTTGCTCACGGCCTCGCGTCGACTGCGACCGTACTTTCAAAGTCATCAGGTGGTTGTCCGTACTAATCACCTGATCGCCAAGATCCTCCGCAAACCTGATTTAGCCGGACGGATAGTCGCATGGTCAGTGGAACTCTCAGAATTTGGACTCCGCTACGAGCCTCGGGGTTCCATTAAGGGTCAACACTTAGCAGATTTTGCAGTCGAGCTCACGCCCGTGTCCGACGATTCGACACCAAAGTGGCTCCTCAACGTGGACGGCTCCTCGGACAAGAGGGGGGGAGGGGCTGGTATCGTCCTGGAAGGACCAAATGGTATAGTCGTGGAGCAGGCCATCACGTTTAGATTTCCATCCAGCAACAACCAAGCCGAATATGAAGCTTTGATCGCTGGTCTAACCCTCGCCAGGGAACTCGCGGTCGCTCGTCTAGAGTGTCGAATGGACTCACAATTGGTAGTTGGACATATGAACGGGACATACCAGGTTAAAGACAATCAATTGTTGCGTTACTTCCATAAAGCTAACACCCTGCTCCAGGATTTCACCGAGGTCGGCATTATCCATGTACCCCGGGAACAGAACACGAGAGCAGATCTCTAGTCTAAATTAACTCACTCCAAGGAGCGAGCACAGCTGTCTTCAATCATCAAAATGACGCTCGACCATCCAGTCGTCGAGGCTTTCGCCATCGATGTCCCGACACCGACGGTCGATTGGAGACAGGAAGTCAAGGATCTGATGATGAAGCAAGAGCGAGGGGAAAAAGTAACAGCGCGTGAGTCAAAGCGCGTCGCACGTTTTCTGTACATAGGTGACGACCTATATCGACGCGGCCATAGTACCCCTCTGCTGAAATGCATATCAGGAGAGGAAGCTGACTACGTCATGCGCGAACTTCACATTGGAATCTGCGGTTTTCATTCAGGCAAACGTACGCTCAGAGCGCGCGTTCTTCGCGCAGGATATTACTGGCCAACAATCGATCAAGATTGCGAGACGCTCGTCAAAAAGTGTATCTCCTGCCAAGCCCACGGTCAAGTTGCCCGCATTCCCCCCGAAGAATTACATAGTATCATATCTCCGTGGCTGTTCGCTCAATGGGGACTCGACATAGTCGGACCATTACCCCTGGCCAAAGCACAGAACAAATTCCTCCTAGTCGCCGTCGATTATTTCACCAAGTGGATCGAAGCCGAACCCCTATCTATTATCAGCGCTTAACGAGTACAGAAGTTCATCTGGCATTTAATCTGTCGATTTGGTCTACCACAAAAGATCATCACTAACAACGGTCGACAGTTTGTCGAGCGCAAGTTAGAGGAATTCCTCAGCAGTCTGGGCATTAAACATGTAACCAGCTCGGTGGAACATCTGCAAACGAACGGCCAAGCGGAGGCCGCGAATAAAGCTATACTCATTGAATTGAAGAAGCGACTTGGCGAAGCCAAAGGTTTATGGGTGAAAGAACTACCTGAGGTCTTATGGGCATACAGATGCACCCCACACGGCTCATCCGGGGAAACTCCATTCAACTTAACTTACGGCACTGATGCCATGCTCCCAGTCGAGGTCGGAGAGCCCTCGCTGCGACGACACATCACCAACCTAACCATTAATGATGAGCAGCTGCGGATGAATCTCGACACCCTCCCCGAGCGTCGAGAAGTCGCCACCGTTCGTGCTGAAGCTCAAAAGAGAATGCTCTCCCGCCGCTATAACACTAAGGTAAAACCCCGCGCGTTCAAAAACGGCGATCTGGTGTGGCGGAAACGGGGGGCAGCCAGGGTGAATCGAGCGCACGGAAAGTTAGCGGCCAATTGGGAGGGGCCATTCCGCATCATTGAGGACCTGATGAATGGGGCATACCGTCTCCAACTCCTGAACGGACAACCTGTTCCCAACACGTGAAATGCTACTCACCTCAAATTTTATTTTAGTTGATATTCCTTTATATTCATGACACATTATTCATTTCAGTTCAAAACAATGATATATTTTATTATTATTTCATTACATTTTCTCATTTGTCGAGTCCCAGGTTTAGACTCCCCTGATCTCATTCGACATGTTACATAGTCACCACCAAGCAACCCGCTAATAGCAAATGCTCAACCAGATGCACGTTCCCCTACAACACATCCGCACCTGGTTGATTTGGACAACTCCCACTGGTAGATGTTCTCCCTCGAACACCCAGTTCCACATGGGATACCTTCCCACTGGTAGATGTTCTCCCTCGAGCACCCAGTTAAGTTCGAGATACTAATCCCACTGGTAGATGTTCTCCCTCGAACACCCAGTTACGCAGGGGATACAATCCCACTGGTAGATGTTCTCCCTCGAACACCCAGTTAGAGTCGGGATACTGATTCCCGGGTAGATGTTCACCCTCGAACACCCAACGCATCCGACCTAGACGCTCGTTCATAAACTCTATACGCATCTATCTCACGCCCACACAAGACGATGGTGTTCATCATACAACACAAATATAAATGCCGAACCGAAATGCATAAAATTCAAATATTCAAGTCATCAACTATGTCCGACAACACATACAGCACATAAGCACACAAGCACATAAGAGTTTCAATTCCTAATCTATTACAATATTAGGCGACCCGACAGCGTTCTCTACGGCCGCCGCCTCAGCTGGTTCATATACGGCGATCACCTCATTAGGCTCGTCAGCAACGATCGCCTCTTCATCCATACCATCTTCAGCCTCCATAAAGGCATCTTCCGGAATTTCACACAAGGGCTTCAGTTGACCCTCGTACACGTCCTTCCGAATGTCGAACGCCACCCCCTCGGTCGACACCTCAAGCAAATGTCCGACCTGCCTTAGAGCCTTCTGAAAACCCCGGGTATGTTCAACCACTATAGCTTCTTTCATCTCCTCTATTATCTCCTTGTCCTCAACCGACTCCGCCCGCAAATCATCTCTCTCCTTGGTCAACATCGCCATCATCTTCTTTGCCTGTTCCAGCTCGCGCGACACTTGGTCGCGCTCCTTCTTCAAAGCCAGACCAGCGGCTCGGGCACCAGTCAACAGCACTTCGGCCTCGCTCAGTAGTTGCTCCGACCGTTTCTGCTTTTGATCGCAGAGGGCATGAGCCTCAGTCAGCTCCCTCAATTGTGTCTGCGTTTTCTCCAGCTCAACCCGCAATGCGCCTCTGTCAGAAGCATATGCCATATGCCAAGCTAGCATTTGTGCTCGACTCGCCATCTCCAACATGGCGTCGGCTATTTGTTGCTCAGTCATATTCTCTATCACCCTCTTTTCCGAGTTATCTAAGTTAAACTCCACCTTATGACTGAGGGTGAAGGACGGATCCCATACGCCGTTAGGGAGGGGACACTCTGTTTCGTCTGCAACCTCCTTCCTCTTCTTCGATGCTGCGCCACTGGCGTCGACTGCCTTGCCCCTCCTTTTTCGTATCAATGGTTGCTCTTCGACGACCATTGCTTCATCGGTCGACACCGATAGCACGACCGGACCAGTTGGTTGCGCTTGTGTACGCCTGAATGAAGACCCGGGACGGTCAGCTTCCGTCTTCTCGGTGTCGATGGATTGAAACCAGTTTCGGACACTTCCTTTCCTCCCCATTATCTCTGCGAAACAAAGGTCACTCCAGAACAGTCAGCAACAACAAAGCAAAAGATAAAAATAACAAGAAGAGAAACATACCAAATACCCTCGAATCAGCGTCGTCGTGCTCAAGGCAATTTATGAGCCGACGGGAAGAAAAGGGGCGTGGCAACGCCGTCAACACATTCAACGTCTCTAATTCTTCGATCGTCATCTTATCCTCGGCCCACGAGGTGAACCTCAGCGGCTCCTGCGTCCAGTACAGTGGGAATTTGGACCTTCCCTCTCCATCAAAAAAGTGCCTTCGCCCAGAGTCGAGGATCGACACTTTAAAGAACTTATCTTTAAAGCCCATATATGACTGCAAATAAAGCTCTAACAGAGCATTACCCGGCTCGGAAATCAACGACACCCAACCCTTCTTCGCAACCGGTCGACACCTAAAGAAGTACAAAAACAGTGCCACAGTCGGCCTAATTCCCAAGGCCCGACATAACACGGCAAATGCCTGCATGTACCCCCACCTGTTGGGATGCAACTGACTGGGTGCGACATTCAGGGTCTTCAACACATCCATTTGGAAGGTTGTGAACGGCAATCTCAGATACAAATCATAAAACGGTGAAGCATAACAGTAAAAGAACTCGTGGGAGCTATTCTCCCTCCCGTAGAACACTCTCTCATCCTCACGACAGGCAACCAATTTCACACACGTTTTATAGCCTAGGGTTCTCAAAATACAACTATTTTCTACCCAGTCTACTAACACCGCCCTACTCCTAAATCGACTACTGAATTCGTTCACTTCATGCGCCGCCCAGCCGTAATCCCCACCATGAGCCGGAACACGTTCTTCCGGGCCTTCATTCCACACGTTTCCATAAACAAACGCGCTCTCACCACACGGCACAGTGGTGATTTCAGGGCATTCCGCCGTTGACGACGGCCCCGGTATATCGCTACCGGCTCTCTGCCCCTTTTCTTCCATTATCGGCAGTAAGCACACTAATAGGGAGAATGGATTAAGATTTACCTGGCGAATCAGTCTCACAACACACGTTGACGGTATATGAAGACAGGTTCCCTCACAAAACCACCACGAGAATCGTCACCGGCGCACAATGCACTTTTCGTTTTTCAAAAACCCGCGAATGATGAACTCCTCTTATTTTCTTTCGTCTTAAAGAAGCAAGAGAGACAGACCGCCCTGCGCCGTAGGATTCCTTCAATCTAACGGTTTAGATTTCGTGACTTTTCACATTCTCCAGAGGCGGGAAACCCTAAACCTTACCTCAAACGGTGCGTAGCGCTTCTCCCATAACGATACATTCACCGTCCTACAGTAAACTCGCGGACCCAACCCACGCTTATTTACTCGGACTCGGGGGGCATTATGTATGGTAGGATACCTAGAACGACCGATCGCCCACTTAATCGACCACCCACTTAGTCGACCACTGATGGTAGACAACATTCGGTTGTCCTCAGTCGATCGCCCACTCAGTCGACCATTGATGGTCGACAGCATACGATCGTCCTCAACCGATCGTACACTTATTACGATCGATTAAGGACATCCTAGGATTGATCTCCGCCCCCCTTCACAACAATCGTCGTAAACGATCCTTATCTAACGATCGTCTATTGATAGATCTAAAGGGCGGTCGATCAGTTTCGGTTCGAATGGACATATTAATCCTGAGAGAGCGGTTAAACATATCCGGTTATAGTGCCACAAATCACGGAGTCAACTGACCCAATATCTAGCACGACTGAACAGTTATACTCTCCACAACCAGATTCTCAACCAACCGGAAGTTAAGGTAAACGGTTCATTATTACTAAGATAAATAAGCGAACTAAAGGAGAAAAAAGGTACATTTTTCCCCTAGAGAGAGAAAATTAAGAAAGAAAGTAATATCTTCTTCTTTGAGTAAACGGAAAATAGTTAGATTGATCTTTCGTTTGACTTGAGTGTCGGAGTGCCTTTGCAGGTACCCAGCCCAGCTTCTCTCAAAGAGCTTCCGGTAGGAAGGAGACGCGACATCCACAGCATCTGGGAAGGGATTGGAGGTGATTTACTGCGCGCATATCTCGGCCTACACAATTCTACCGAAACAATACTGATTTAAATTAGTTTAAAAATTATACTAAACTCAACCTAATCCATTCACCACTACTAATAATACAAGATAATTATTTGTTATTGCTAAACAATGAATAAAATATGATATCATATTCTACATTAACTGAAAAAGAAACCTCCATTAAACGGTTGACAGAAGAATTTGCTAAATTGGTTGAAAAATTATATGCATTATTCACGCATGTTTTTGAAGGAAATTAAAAAATATTTTTACCTATTAAAGAACAAAGTTTTGTTTCTTTTTGTTGTGGACAATAACTCGTAATTGTGTATTAAAATCGTAGAAGAAAAAAATTGAATAAGAGATGTGATAACACTTATAAGATTTTTTATTTTTGTAAAACATCATTATCGCATTAAATATTTTGTAATAAAAGATTGAGTTAGAAAGACAATGATGCATTATTTGTGCATAAAGAAAGACAATAAAGCATCTGATAAAGGTATTTGTTAGTTTACGTATAGCATAGGAAATGTGGTTCTCATAAGAAAATGAAAAGGGAAAACACAAAAATGTGCATCTTATCTTTCAATGTGACTAGTCATTTCTTTAGACAGTAGGTAGCTACCATGTATACTCTTTCAAAGTGATTAATAATATAATTAAAGTCAATTTGCCTTAAAACCGGACTTCCATTTTGTCCAATATCAACAACAAATTGACGTATGTCTATTATAACTATTTATTATTATTTTATTTTTATTTGCCTTAGTTTGTATCACTGGATGCTTAAGGGTTAAGCAATGGATTTTCACCACATAAGATAATTACTTTACCTGCTCCATTATATAATAAACATATTTTCATAGTAACACATATTAAACCCTAAGCGTCTCATTCAATCATATGATCAAACTCAGCGTTTTAATCTTCTAACAACTAATTAAAAATAACTATTGTTTTTATTTATTTATTTATCTATCCTTTTATAAGTTTAAAAAAATTACATTAATTTCTACAACTCATATCATTTGTTTACCCAACTCTCAATGTTTTATGTATTTATCCAACGTGGGAAAGAACTAATAATAAATTAAATATGATTTTACTTTAAATTAGAATTAACCATGTATTACCTTTTGGAGAAGATAGATAAAATTAAATATTTGTTATATTTTATTATAAATTTATATTTTTTACATATTCTTTTAGTTTTGATATATTGTTAATATTCCTTCCGTTCAATAGTTTCACGTCTTTTAATAGTTAAGATTAAAAGAAGTTTAATTTTTCTTTTAAAGGTTTAGGAATTGATATCAGAAAAAGTTTAAAAATTTATTTCCTCTTTCAACCTTTTTAAACATCTTTTAAAAATAAAATCATGACAAAATTACAAACTTCCTATTAGAGAATACCTTTTAATTATAACAAGATTTATCTCATCATGGATCAGAACAGTCAGTATATTTTTTTTTTCCATCATTTTAGTTACATCATATCTTAAGTATGACTATTAAAAGAGTTATTATAAAATTATCGATTTATGACATAAATATATTTATTTTGTGCTAATATTTTAATTTAATTGGTTTATATAAATTCATGGGATCTGCGTGTGGAAAATTTGGGACAAATAATGGAAGTATTTTTTTTATTCTCATCAAATAATGAAGCCGGGTAGTGAATTATGGTACATAATATTGTCTCGCTTGAAAACAACTAAGGCTATGATTATTTGATTTTTTTTTCATTGTTATTTTCATTTTAAATGAGAGTTGTTATTCTTGAATTAATTGTCGGAATTTTTATGGATATTAATAATTAAGGACACGTGCCTTACAAAGATCGAGTTTTCGAGTTTGCTTTTTAATTAAATCTATTAAACGGGCCGGTTTTTTATTTCATGTCATATTGTTGGTACCCATTTTACTAATTACACTCCCTTATTTCTCTTTTTCTGTATGTTCTCTCCCACATTCTTCAGAGATATCTTTGGAGGAGAAGGCATTGGTTAAATATAGATTCCACCAACTTAGTTTTCGAATTTAATAATAATGAGATATAATTAAATTAATATTAATGGTACATAATAATAATAATAATAAAAAAAATTTGGTACAATTTATTTATTCATTATAGTATCAACATGTTGTCATTTTTATACAAAGAATAAATTGAAATATTATTTACAATTTAAATGTGAGTGGAAAGGCGGTCTCATAAAAAATATTATTCAAGGTTTCAATAGAGATTAATCATTGAATAGACTCAATAATAGATTTTCTATTCAATAACAGTTCAAAAAACTGAAATCTTGTTGATGACAATTATAAGTGATTTTTGAAACGCAATCAGAACTTTCAATGAATCTCAACACTTTAGAACAATATCCTTATCAAATGCTAAATACTAAATATTATACAAATATAAAACAATATAAATTCAACAGAATTACTTTTTTTTTTAATTCTTAAAGCTAATGATCTCATTTTAGAATAAAAATAGAAATTGGATAAATATATAGATTGTTGAATCATATTTAATTTAAACAATAAGTAATCATTCATTCAAGATGTGTATATTATATTATAGTTTAACATATAATGGCTTCAAAATTTAAAACTAAAAAGAGTATTAATTATATTTATGTACAGAACCTTAACGGAAAAAAAAAACTATCCAATCGCATATTATTACAATATAAAAAGTAGTTTAATCATAAAACAGCTTAATATATTAAAAAGGGTTTCGACATTTTACTGAGCATAGTTATTTTCTCGTAGGGTTTAACCAAAGTTGCTGAATGGGAAATATCCAGAAAGATTTATACCAAATTAGAACCATTCAAAGGTCTCCATGTGAAATCCTATATCCTAATTTATTTTATTGTTTCACATCAAAACCATGTGAACCCATATCAAAACAAAAGACAATGAAGTTTTGGACAAGATAACTCATTTTTGGAAACTTCCACAAGCAAGTTTATCCTAGTTTGAATTAGATGCCTTTCGTACAAGCTTTTGCTAAAAGGGACAAAGTTCTTTGTGGTCGGAATTTGAATTCCGAAAGGTTGAATAATGCGTCAGACCACAGTCATAAAACAATGAGTTTCAAACAAAATTCAAAGTTTGGAATTTTCCAAATAACTTGAGGAATAAGTGATAATGGTTTCACATTAAATAAAAAGGATACACAAATGTGTAATTTCCACAAGCCAATGTTATTAATATTCATGATGCTAATCATAGTAGAAATTGTCCACTCCTTCTTCACTCAATTATCTAAATGTAGAAATTGCGAAGTTTTCTTGAAATATTTGATAATGTGATATTTAACAAGTAATCTTGAAGCTTTGTATCTTATAAAGCAACCAACAAATATAAATCTAGCTTTACTCGTATGTTTGAAAATTTAGTTTTATTTCTAGAAAAAGCTTGAAATAAACTATTTTATATAGTTCATAGGATGAATCATTAAAATTGAATTTAATTCATTGAAATGCTCATCACACCACATAATTAAAACCGTTGAAAAAGTGTTTTAAAAAAGTTAGTTTAAGTGATTAAATATGAGAGTCTGTAAAAGCTTTTAAGTGTTTTCCGGTGAATTAAATTACTTAAAATGTGATTTCGATTGATTAAAAAATTATTTTTGCTTTTCTAGTAATTTGAAAAGCATTTTATTTATTAAAATTATGTTTAAATATATTTAAAACTTTCTCACTTAATCTTTAATAAAGCAATCCAAAATTATTCATTTACATGATCTTTGCATGATCAAGGCAATAGAACCATTTACTCAATATTAAACCTAAAATTACAACTCTGAACAAGCAATCAAATCATAATCATAATTATTTGACACAAAATTGAAAGCATAAAATCTTATAATTTTGAACCAACAAACTTTTTTTATACAACCACTCTCATTCTCATTATGTAATAGTTTGATACTGAAAGATGCAGTATCATAAAATAGAAACTTTCTTCTCTTTTGTCATGATCAAATGTAATACAAGAGAAGAATATATAAAAAAGACTTGTTCATTAATAGTTATAAGAAGGGGTTGGAAGGAAGTCAACATATAGATCAAGTAAAGAAATAAAAAACTAGACAAAGGTAATAACACACCAACAATAAGAAACTACACCCCACCAAACAAGCAAAATATAACAAGGAAGTAAGGTAAAAAGACAGACAATATACACACAAAAAAACCTATTTTCCCATGTGAAGTAGCCTCGTAGTGATTTGATTCTGAATAAATTCAATTTGTTCAACAATATTAGCAAACTCCCTCTCCTTAAACTCATTATGTTGTCTCTAAGAATTAGTAAACCCGACCACTTTATCAATTGTTCAAAGGGAGAAAATAGGCTTCCTCTTATTAGCTTCACTGACATCTCATGTTCATCAACAACACCCTCTTCGTGTTCACTAGTGGGTTCACCATCCTTTATAAACCAAGCCCTTATAGCTTTCCCATAACCCATCTTGTGCAAAGTAGCATTACTTATGAGATTAGATTTCCCCATAATCTCAAAAGACTGCCCAGTTTGAATCTTATTGTGTTTAAGTACTTTGCACATGAATATAGAAAATCTACAAATCATTCACTCTTAATTTATGTGATCTTTGACGAGACAGAATCATAGATAGTATATCACATTTAATTAAATATAAATATAAAAGATTCACATTACTTTCAATCTAAAATTTGAAAAACTTATTATATAAATAAATTTATTTGAATCGATCACCAAAATAATCAGCCAATTATGAATATTTTGAAAAAAAAATCACTAGAAAGAAAATACAACATCAATGAAATATAAATAATATTTTCAATCTAAAACCTTAAAATAATAAATTTATAAGTCTTCTTGTCTAGTGTTTAACTTTCTGATTTTTACTTATTTAATTTGGAATATAAAGATTTCTCAACAATTTTTTATTGATTTTAAATTTGTTTTTTATGCCATACAGAAGGTTCAAATCCCCGTTATTCAGCAAAATATAGTTACTGCCTCTAGGATTCAGTTGTCTAACAATAATAAAAGCAAGAATCTTGTATCGGTCTTCATGTCTCCAACATGAAATTTCCGAAGGCTTTGATTTGAATCTCTTATAAACCCGAATTTCACTATAATCCCCGACAACACTAGTGTTTCTTTTGAAACTTCTATACCATCACAAAAAAAAAATTATAAAGAAAGAGTGTCATTTATTAGTGTCAAAACCCTTAACTTAAAATCATAAGGTAGCCTCTTCAAATTTCAAACAGGTGTATATACTTCCACTAAATCATGATAAAATGGGGTTAAGAAGCTGCATAAGGAATTAGCAAGCTGATACAAGTCATCAGAATGCTGATAAATTATGTGAACTATCTACATGATACATGGCAATAGCACCGTCTCAAAGTGTTAGACAATGGAATCAAAGAGAAGTTGGAGCTCAATTAGGATTACATAAAGTTGAAGTTATGTAGTATGGGAAGTCAAAGTTAAAATTGGAGTCTAAGTTTGAAAGACAATGTCCCAATTATATGTATTCTGTTATTTCTTATCTATTTTTAATTATCTTCTTTATTATCATTTTTTTTCTCTCATCCATACCAAGCAAATTATAAAAGTTAAATCATAAAACCTCACGATCAAACTTTGTATAATTAGCCTTTAACAAGATTCTCATACATTGTCATTAAAACAATTGATAAGATGTAAGTTTGTTTATATATTTTTTGAATAATTTAAATGTTTAAATTGAAAAAAAAAACATTTAAATTAGTTTCTAACCACAATTTATTTAAAGGGTTTTTTTTAATGGAATGTCTTCAAAATTAGTTTAAAGTAACAAATTATTCTGTTTATTAAGAATCAAAATTAAGAAAATATTAATAGGTTTTTAGTTTCTATTTTTTCAAATTCTACTTTTTATTCTTTAAACAAAGAATTAATTAATTTGGTTGATACACTTTTCTTCGTTAACAACTTGTCCCAGTTTCAAATGTAACTATTAAGTGGTGATGGCACCATCACATTAGCTGTCATGGCAATAATTTATCTGCATATGATTTTTGAATAAATTATATTTTAGTTTATCATCTTTTCAGAAAAATCAGTTTTACTTATATAGTTATGATATCAGTAGGTTGATGTAGCTTTCACACATCATACATAAAAATAGTATCTGATTAGGGAGAATAAAACAACAAGAATAAAAAGTAAACAAATTAATCAAAATTTAATTGGGGAAATAAAAGAAAATTTCGTAAATAATTATACAAAGTGTTAAAAATATTAAAATGTACAATCAATTGTATTAAAAGATGAAAATGTGAAAAATAATTTATCCAAAAAACAAATTGATTATAAAAGACTTAAAAATGTCAATTTAAAAGCTTAAAAATAAATCGACCAACTTTTCATTTACGGACTAAAACTAAAATTTAGAAAAACTTAGGACCTAGAAGTATAATTTAAAAGCGTTTAAGGACTAGAATCATATTAAATCTGAAATAAATATTATGCTTTCTTTTAAAAATTAGATTTTAATTCTTTCAATCAATATCCTTGCCACAACCGTATCGATGACCAATTTTTAAACTTAAGGACGTGCAAGTTTATGATGTTGCCTCGATTACTCCCACCCCTTTTTACTTATAAATTATGAGCATAATCTGTATAGATAAGCACGGCTGCTTTTAGCTTTGGATGAATCGAGGTAAAATGGCACTGGATCAGTACTTTATTCAAAATATTATGAAATAAAATAACTTGTGGCATAACATCCAATTTCTACTCTCAAACTACAGTTGGTTTATGCCATTTCACCTCCTTTCACTCTTCATTAGATGCTCAAACAAAACCACATAAATATTATGTTTTACTCCATCAGAACGCTGATCAACCTCAATGTTTTTTTGTTTTGTCTACCTGACGTTCAAATCTAGTCTGCGAGAGTAACAGTACATCCTTAATGCTTCAAAATATGACGATGATCTCATTCTCAAATCAATATGAGATAACACTTTCCCTCATTGTGTTAAACTAAACCGTAAAATCTAATTGACCTAAGGTTTTTCGAAACCCAGCATAGTGCTTATTGCTTAAACAAAAAGTGATATCATATTACACGATAGATTATGCTTATTAGTGATACAAATTAAGATGTTTAAAAGATATCCTGACATTTTATTTACCATTGAAGTAAACACATGGCTAGCTAACTAACTACACATGGGTAACAACAAAAGCTATACAAACAACTATGTTTTCTTTGTTTCTCCATGATCTAAGACAGTGTAGAGTTGTCCAAGCCCAGCCAGTCAGTCACTTAATCTCTCCTTTTCTTCTTCCTCTCGTTTCTCTCGCCTGAATTCTTCAACTGTGAAAGGATAACGGAAACCTTGTTTCAACACCAATTCAAAGGTAGGGAACAGAAAAAGAAAACCAATAGAATATTAGAAAACCATTCACCAGTCCAACTCACCATTATAATAAGAATTCGCACAAAGATTGCAGCCAAATCAGTGAACAGTGTCAATGCATGCTTCACATAATCCAGGTCACCAAAGTGAGCCATCTCAATAATTTCTTGGGTATCTACTATGACGTAGCCTACAAATACCAAAAGCCCAAAGTACAACTGCAAAAAATGCAAATAAGTACACCGGATATAATACAGAACACGAGAAAATATAGAAGGATTTTTCTATGTATCTGTCATACTATTAAATTGATAGTTACCTCAAACTTAAAGAGCGCTATTGAGCTCCCGAAGATAGAGGAAGCAAAGTGCAACCACATAAGGATGGACAGCCCAGAAGAAAGCAAACCACCAAGGTAGATATACTCCCTACGCCTTGCAACTAAAGCTGCCGCAGAGAAAGAGCCAAAAGCCAAGGAAGTCGCCACGAAAGCACTAAAGATAAGGCTGGAGAATGGAACAACAATGTCAAACCAGCATCCAAAACTATAAACTAGACACATAAGCAACTGCACATTTATCACATAACATTAACTTAAGAAAAAGGTTAAAGTGAGAGGGTAAGGTAGAGAATGGTATCACAAGACAAAACGCTTGCATGTTGCAACACACTCTTTCAAACCTATTTCTCCTAATGTGTTTTCTTACACATAACCAACCAAGGTAAAGCCAGTAATTCACATCGATTGAGCAAAGAATGCAGAAGCAACTCTCAGTAGCTTCTTGTTTAACACAGATCCTGTGTGGTTGGGTGCAGAACTGAACAAGTATTACGTCTCATTCCTAAACTAGTGGTCCTCACATAAATTTTAACTAAGAACAGTATTATTATTATTGTATTGCTAACACTCCTCATACAAACTATTGGGCAAAAAGAACATTTTGGGGTTGTATGTATGACAGAACAGTATTTGCATACAGTAATGATATTCTATTAATCACATAATCAACCCTGGAAGACAATGATACTCATCAGAAGACTCCACCAATTACAGTAAACTTTAAAACATGGTATTAATTTATTACAGACAGATATGAATAACAACATTGTTGGAGAATATGATCTAAAGCACATTAACCAGAATAAGAAGAACAAAGAAAGGCATGTTACACTTCGTAACGAGTCCTGTTTGCTCCTACATCAAGCACCAATCTAAATAAGAAGAAAAAAAAAACGAGAGAGCACGCTTAGCATCTCTCTCTCTAAACAAGTAAGGGGAAAGGACTAAGGAGTTTGACAGGACCATCATGATAAAGAAAAAACGTGACTTATTAAACTATATACCACGAATTAAAATCATATGCAGTCACTATGGGTCCAAATAAGCTCCACTAATAAGCGAAGGGCACAGCCAAAACGTTCAAAAGAATCATTTTTAGCATCAATGACTCTAACAATAGTAATTAATTAAAAGTGTCCAAAAAAGCAACAACAGGTCATACCTAGGATCAATGGCTATCGCCAGATCAATCAGAGGTCCAATGGAAGCGCCCTGAAACAGGGCAGAAGCCATCAACAGAGACAACCTCTTTTGCTGAAAAAACACAGAACAATGAGTGAGAACAACGTCACATAAGATTTACGGAGCAGAAATCAGGTAGAATCGCATTCAAACCTCTTCAAAAGGGGGTGTCGATAGCAACCAAACCATGGTTCCAATAGACCCCACCGTAGTGAGAAAACCCCCAATGTTCCACAATACATGAAGAAAGGCTCCGACAGCAGCAGCCACAACAGCGCAACATAACGTAAAATAAACCTGAAATCAATCAAACAATCAAATAGATTCAGAATACACATACAATATGAGACTAACCGTTTGCACACCCAAAATCAATTTCCAATCCGAGGGGAGACTTAATTAGTAATTACTCGTTTGATGTGATTCTGAACGACCGGAGAGATCTCGCGGAAATTCTTGAGAGTATCGTAACTCCAGCGGCTTCTCGAAGACGATTGGGAATTGAAGAAAGCCTCCATTGAAAACAAGGAATCTTATCGTTCGCTCAATACAAACACAAAAACAAGCACAATTGATTCGGCACGAAATGGCTCACGGTTATATATAGGGCGCGTTTTTTTTTTTAATTCTTTATTAGGGTTCGGCTTCTACCAAAATTCTAGTTCTATCCAGAAAGAACCACACCATCCATCAGGGCGCGTCGTTCCTTATCTAATCACACGCGTTATGTAATGACTTCTTTTAAAAGTAATATTTGTAATATTATTTTGTATTTTCATAATTACATATAGGTAAATATAATAATAACTTTATAGGTAAATAAATATAAAAAAAAATCGAGCCTCTTTTTGTATTATATATGATTAATTTACTTTTTTTAATAGAATATTACTATTGATATAAATACATATTAATGTATGGAACTAAGAGTAATCATAACTAGAACTTTCCCTTAGTAGAAGAACATCTATATTAAATGTACATATAATAAAATTAATAACTGCTTTAAATATAAGTCACTTCAACTCAATAAAATAAAGTTTCGATAAAATGAAATTTATACAAACGAATAACCCAGGAGGTAATTATTTATAATACTATAAAATAATTTAATTCTATAAACATTTATAGTAGATAGAAAGTCAGTTGTCGAAAAGTAATTTAATATTTTTTTTGGTAGATAAAGTAATTTAATTGATTAAATATGTTATGCCATCGTTCTATAGAATATTAAATGGGTAAGGTAATGTTAATAAAAGAAGAAAGGCTCTTCGGTTCATCTTTTGATCAGATTTGCATATTATTTAGTTCTTAAGTGTGGAGATTATAGCTCTTGAACTTTGATAAAAACTATACAAGGAGTAAACAAAAAAATTTATAAAGGTGTAAGAAAATAGATCAATTGATTTTTTTATTATTTTATTCTATACCAAAACCTGATTGAATTTGATTAAATTCTTTTTATAATAGTAAGTGCAGATAATAATATCCGTACAAAAGTAATCTCCGCTTATTTTATTAAAATACTTACATTTTAAATTATTAATAAAATACATATATTATTCTTAACCTTATGTGTGAGCACTTTTTACTTTCTTAATATATACTTATAATTTATTCTGATCGTTACTTTATATTTACATGAAAATTAAATAAAAATGTTATTTTGATATAACTCACACATAAAGTTTTAAAATTTAAGATAACATATATGACGTATATATTAAAATAATGTTTTTCCTAAATTCTTACAAGCAGCTTTTACTATAAATCTTATTTATATTTATTAAAAAATGTATTAGTTGACTTAATAGCAAGGTGTTAGAATTTATCTTTATAGTGTAAAGTTAAGTCTGCAATTTTTAATAAAAAAAATCGAAAACGGTTTGTATTGACTCCATAACTTCTTGCATTAAGTCATTCTTTATTTTCTTTTTTGCTTTAAATATTTTTGTACAAAAGTTGGGAAATAAATTGCTCTAATTCTTAATTTGACCAAATAATGTTAAATTAGCATATATCAAAGTTGTGTTTTTCATTGAAATTATTTTTCATATTATTTATCAAAAGTTTCATCGCTCTAATTTAATCCTGTCTGTTAAAATAAAACCATAGTTATTTAAAATATTGCATGATTTCTCTAGTATTCAAAACAATATTTTTATTATTTATATTTTATTTAAATATATAAATACAAATACAAATATCTGCATAGAATGATAAATTTTCTAATGCAAAATAATATGTAGGGACATTTTAGTAATTTTGGGTAAAGGATGAAAGTAAAGAAAGTTACTAGGGTATTCCATTTCAAAAAGATTCATATGAAGATACCTATGCAACTCATTTTTAACCAGCAATTTGCTTTATTAGTCTTCTTGTTATTACCGTTCTCTACGGTTATAACCATGAGATTGACTTATATAATCTATAAAAAGAATAATACGAAAAAACATATTTAGTATAAATTACTTTTTTAAAAACTTTTATAGATTTCACAATAATTTTTTATAAAAATAGTTTAAAATACAATTTTTATACTTGGAATCTTGCTCACTAAGATAAATATCTTATTTCTCCTCTAATATAAGATTTTGTAAATAATAAATTTTATATTTAAGATTTTCTGTAGCGATTCACAATTAAAGATGTTATTTAGTATATTTAAAAATCATGAGTACTATAGTAATTAAAATATGTTTAATTCACCAAAAATATTTTTATAAATATTTAAATTGATTTTATGAAAATTAAAAAGAAACTTGATATTTTGATTAATTGTCATATCAAATGATGTAATGAAAAAATATCATATTTTGATAGCTGTACAATATATTTCTATGATTTATTGATAACCCACATCAATGTAAGAAATAGTAATATTTTCATTTTTAATAAAAACTATTAATTTTTAATTAGAAAAATAGTTAAACTCGAGTTTACTTTTTATAAATTTCTAAAATTACTTTTATATATAAATAAAAGAAAAATGTATATTCACATTGCTCCCATATGAAAAACCAAACATTGAAAGCAGTCTGCTGATAAGGAAAATCGGTAGTGTGTGTTGGAATTCATGGTTGAGCCAGCACTCTTCCACGCGTCTTAGCCAATAACAAGTTGACAAGTCAGCTTTTACACAGGCATACAAAATATTCAATTAAGGTTGTTTTTGTAGAATAGTACTAACTACTTCTGGTGACGTGTTTGTTCGTTGCTATAGCTAAGAAAATATGCAAAAGAAGAAAGATGTCATTAAATAGAAAATTAACTTTTTACAATTAAATGCATAAAAGGGGTCTGAACAGAAAACAAAATCATTGTTGTAAAGGAAGTTTCCAAAGCAAACCAAACAATAATCAGACGTGACCCACAAACATTATATAAGTGGGTAAGGAAGATAGACCTAAGAAAAATCATAAATTTATTATTAAGTGATATTAAATTTTTTTAGCTTGATTTGATTTAAGTTTTGTTATTATTAATTTTTTTTTTTATTTTTACTTTAAAGATTGATAAGGAATATTGTATAGATTTATTTAATATTGTGAATCTTACTTATTTTAATAAATAATGTTTAAAAATTTATTATTTCAACTAATTTAATTAAATAAAAGTAAGTTTTTTAAAAATTTTGAAAAAAATTGTTAAATAAATCATTTCTTATACACAAAATAAAGACTCACAAATAAAGGTGAACAAAATGAATTATATTGAATTGCACGGTTAGAAGTTGTATTGAACTAAAAACTAGTTTACTTGAACTTAATTGAAAATTAGTTCAAATAAGTTTAATTATTTTTTTGTTTTACAAACTGCAATGTACTAAACTAAGTTAAAATTTGTTTTCTACTTTGACACACAACACAAATTTGAGATAAGTCGAAATAGGCTAAAGGTTGAGACATATTGGGTTGAATCAAGGATCGAGAAAAATCAACCTTACCCAAATTTGATATGGGTCATGCCAAAGGTTAAGATAGGTTAGGTGAGACCAACTGTCAAGATGGGTCATACTCGACTTAAGGTTGAGATACATTAAACATGACTGAAGGTTGAGATAGGCTAACATGGGTCAAAGTTTGAGACAAGTCAGGTCAAGCCAAAGATTGAGATGAGCTATGTTGGGCCATTGGTTGGGACAATCTAAGTCGGGCCAAAGGTTGAGACGGGCCCAATTTGCAAAAATGTTGGGACGACCTTAGGTTGAACTTCTGTCGAATTATGTTGGAATATCCATGGTCAAAACTTAGTTGAGTCAGTCATCACTGCAATTTGGTCATAATGACCTAAGTAGAAAATCGGCAGGGACCACCACGTCCAAAACTTGTTTAAGTCAGTTCTAACCAAAATTTGACTAAGTCGTCCCCGACCGAATATCAAACGAATTCGACTAAGAAGATCACAACCAAAACTTGGTAGAGTCGGTCTCGACTGAAATTTGGCTTAATACGACCGAGTTGGTCACAGTCTAAACTCAGTTGAGTCGGTCTTGATGAAAGTCTCTAACTCAACCACGACTAAAAATTTATCGAATTTCGTCCAAATAGCCACAATCGAAACTCACTCGAGTCAGTCCCAACAAAAATTTGGTTGAGTCAACCCCGATAAAAAAATTTGGCTGAATTCAACTGGGATAACCACTATCAAAACTCGATCGAGTCATTCTTGATCAAAATTTGATTGAATTCAACCAAGTAGGCTCTGATTGTATAAGACCCATGAAAAATATTTACCTTAATAGTAACAAATTTATTACTAGTAGTAATAAATTTCTTTGTGAATGGAAAATATAATTAATAAGTTTATGTAAAAAATAAAATGTGGAAAGCTAAATAAGAAATTTTTGTAGCTTAAATGATAGAAAATTGTGGTGATTTCAAGAACATGGGTTCAAACTCTTTTCTACCTTTTTGTTTAAAAAAAAATTAAAATAGTGATAGTGGATAAGCACTCCACGTTTGAAGTCATTATTGAAGGATCAGATATGTCAAGTGGTGATTAAAATATTAATATAATAAATAATATTAAAATAATAAATAATATTAAAAAATTGTTAAATAGTAAAATTTTTGGACTATAAATAGCCATGAGAGGGGAGGTTATTCTGCACAAAGAGAGGAAGAATCAAGTGAGAAATCTTGAGAAATAGAGAAGAAAGAGTTAGGAAGAAATTTTAGTTGCAAGAAGAGTAGAAGTTCTGGAGGGTTTTCGGGAAAACAAATTCTAAGCAAGAGATTAAGTCTGGAATAGAGGTAGGGGAGCTAACCTTTCTAAGCTTTTATATTATGATTTAGTATTGTTTTATTATTATTCATGTCTTGAAATTCTGTGTGAATATTGTTAATGAAAAACATATGTGCTTACTGTATATCTATCTATATTGAATTTCTGTGTTAATATTATATGTTGTTGTTTTGAATCTGTAAATAAGAAATTTGTTAAAAACTAGTTGAGGAACACTTTGGTTAAGGAAAGACTTGGTACTTAAGTTGTCCATTGTGACACATCTATCTTTCCTGGAAGTCTACTCGATAGGTTTTTAACTTAAATCCTATTGAACAGATTAAGTATTGTTAAACTATTAGGCAATATACTCAATTGATATAAAATATATGATGGATTCATCTTTTTGGAAGGATAAGAAGATGTCTAACTGGCTATGCCAGATTCAATTCCTTAGTTCCCCAGAACGTTTATATTAAGGTTATAATTGTGATAGTAGGATAGAGGAATCTTAAAAACCGGAGTTGGTACATCCCTGATCATAGAGCAGCCCTGGTCAAATCCAGTAAGTTGTGACTAGTCATATGTACTGGCGTTTATGGTGAGTTTGATTTGTCAAACATTTGATTCTTCTCCGGTGACCATTTATGGTGATATTTTAGTATTGTTAATTTATTTTGTGATATATTCATTTTGTATGATTTCTGTGATGATTGTATTTTATTATATTGGATTTGAATTTATCCATCTGAACATGATACTAGTATTATGGGAATATTTTGTAATGGTATAATATGAGTTGAGGAATATGAGCATGGTATGAGTCTCGTGGAGAGATTTTGTAATGATATGGTATTAGTGTATATGTTGATTTTGAGGGTCTTGTTGTTGGAGGTTATCCTGATACTAGTATTATGGGGAGATTTTGTAATGATATAATATGATTTGAGGAATATGAGCATGGTATGAGTCTCGTGGAGAGATTCTGTAATGATATGGTATTTGTGTATATGTTGATGTTGAGGGTCCTGTTGTTGGAGGTTATCCTGATACTCTAATAATCATCCAGTCTCAAGTAGAGAATGATGAATTATGTGGTGAGAGGGGCAGGAAGTCCTGGTCTATGTGCCGGTTTTGGACATAGTGTTGAGGACTAACCTTGTGGGTATGGAGTATTTTGGAAGTGTATTTGTAAGAAGAAGTAGAAGTCATCACAAGTGCATAACCTCCCGTGACCGCTCATCAACGTATCATCCGAATGAGTGTCTATTGGGTATTGTGGGATGAGTGTCTATTGGGTATTGTGGGATGAATGTCTATTGGGTATTGTGGAATGAGTGTCTATTGAGTATTGTGGGATGAGTGTTTATGGGGTATTGTGGAATGAGTGTCTATTAGGAATTGTGGTATGATGGGATGAGTATCTATGGTGCGATTGTTGTATGATGGTATGAGGGTGTCTGACATAATTATTATATGATGTTTGTTGAGTGTATCAAAGTAATTATGCATGTTTTATGAATGATTTGTTGCATGTTAGCTCACCCTACTTGTTTGTATTTGTGTATGTGCGATGATCGTATAATTCGTTATACGGGAGCAAATGAAGGAATGTCGTCTGATTCAGTGCCAATGAAGAAATAGATAGAAGAATAAATTAGAAGAATTCGAGTTATATTTATGAGTTTGTAATTGAAATCTGAGTTTAAAATATATATATATATATATATATATATATATATATATATATATATATATATATCAACTATGAATTATCAAGTGTGAGATTATGGAATGTTACCTTAAATATAATAATACAATATGTGATGTTACATATTGAAATTTTTTTGAATTCGACCAAGTCAGCCAAGACCAAAACTTAATCAAAATTTTTTAACCAAAATTAAGTTGAATTGGCTACAACAAAAATCAATCAAATTCAACCAAATCAACACGGATTGAAAATAAATTGAATTCAATCGAGTCAACTCAAACTAAAATTTCTATCAAATTAGCTTTAATGAAACTAAACTACAACATTATATTGTAAGTAAAAAATATGAAACAAAATAATTTTAAGTTAACGAGTAGGTAACTGAGTATATTTAATTTTTTAAAAACTAAACTGTAAAAAGGTACTATTCAGTTTTTAATCTAAATAATTCAATATTTTTAATATAATCTAGTGTAATTAATTATACGAGGTCGATAAAATAAATTAGTCGGCATTTCTTTTGTAGAACTGCCAGTCTAGTCTGCTTTTGTGAATTAGACCATCTTTAAGGGAAGAAAAAACCCTATATTTTCTTCATTTTTTTTCTTCTAATAATGAATAAAACGTATTCACAATTTCTGATGTTTGAATGTTAACTTTCACTATTCAAATTTAGGACTTATTCTCTTATATTAGTTTTCTAGTGGTATATAGGAACAAGTGTTTTTAATTCAGAGTCAGAGAAGTAACTCCTTCCATAGAATAGGTTTTACATTAATGAAAATAATGTTTCTCACAAAAAAAATATAAAACAGAAAATAAAATCGGTATAATTAAGTTAAAATTAAATTATTAACAAGTTAAAAAATAATAAATTATAAATAATAAGATGAGAGATCAGTTTTTATTTATTGGCATTTTAATTTTTCTCTTAAAATAACCAATCGATCATCTTAATCTTATGGAAATTTAAGATTTTTTAGTATTTTTTAAACCTTTTCTTATTTAAAATAAAATAATAAATTTTATATTAATAAATTTTATTTTTATGTCATTAAAATTTAAAATTTTGATATTTTTTTCAACATTGTTCTATTAATTTTTAACGTATCGTTTTAAATTGATGAAGTTAGTAAAATAAATATATAAAAATAAAAAACTACATTTGATTTGTCGTGAAATTGGAAAAAAATTAAAGAAATTAAGTTCTATAACATTATGAACACTTCAAATATGTATAATGTGAAATGTGGTGAAACCTGCAAAAGCGTCTAAACAGTGATGAAAAATAATCTTCAAAAACACAAGGCAATGCACATGTGAAACCAATAATACAAAATTAATTTCCCAACCACTCATTGCATCTACTGTATATAACTTCTCCATCAATTTTCAGCTGTTGCATGTGAGTTAAAAGACAAGGAGAGCATGCTTTTGTGAAGTACATTATATATACCCTAAACCTAAATCAGGAGAATATTATCAATCTCTTAATAGTTAGCTTATTGTGTCGTGAACCTCTTCCTCTATAAATATTTATGAACACCATATTTATTAATGATTTATATTCAATTATAATGTTTAGTGATAGTTTATTGTGTATTGTTTAATGTTTATTTATAATGAATGAAATAATAATATTTATATAAATTAAAGTACGATGGTTAATATTCAATCTAAGGTTTATTAAGTTTTTCTAATATATATAAAAGTTGAGTATAATATTTACGGTTAGTTCATGATGAGTTTGGTGAAAAGTATTCATTCTAGTTTGTTTATAAGACAACTTTTTAGTGTTTGTTAAGAGCTTTTAGGCTTCTTTATAAACTTGAACTAAAAAAAATTCAAAATGTGAAGTTGATCTACGAACATTTAAGAATTCAAAATATGAAGCTGAGTAGAAACATTTAAGATGTGAAATCAAGCTAGAAACATTTAATTTGTGAAGCCGACAGAAAAATGTTCATGATAGAAAGTCAGGGTAAAAATGTTTTAAGTGTCAAATCAAGTTAAAAAGTGTTTAAAACACATTGTCTTACTAAAAGTGTTCAAGGCACAAAGCTAGGCCAACAATTCTCGAGATACAATAGAAAATCTTCAAGAAAAAAAAAATAGAAATGCTCACTGCTAAAAAAAACAAAAATAATAGACAAGTATATATGTTGTTAGACACACCTTTTCTTTCAAATATAAGAAAATATAATCATAAGAAAAAATATATGTTGTAATATACTAAGGTGAATTAATATAGTTTTTCTTTTAAATTAACTTGTCAATATGAAATTACTTACTTGTATTTTATCTTATGTATCAGTATAATTTTATTTATTTATTTATAGATATTTTATATGAATAAAGTTAAACACCAACATATTAAAAAATATAAACATTGCATACGTAAAGTTTAATAATAAAGAAAATCACGACTTGTGTAGTCAATTTTTTACCAACTTTTGTCTAATTCATCTTACTTATAAAAAATGACTTGTGGTTACACCCATATGGATATAGGAGGTGCACTTGAAAAGAAAATACATTATAATTTCAGTCATAGAGGCCTGATTGTGCCCTCAGATATCAAACAAGTGTTGGAGTTACACCCATATTTGTCAGAGAAAAAACATAAACAAGATATAAATTCTAATTAGATACTATGATAGATGATGTTTAAACTTTAAATTGTATAGTTAAACAAGAAAAAAAACATTTAAAAAGTATTCATATGCCCAAATAAAAATAATAACATGAGAAATAATATGAATTAAAACTTATTATAATCTTGTTAATTAAATTTTACATAATCCAAGTATACGTAGTAATAATTACAACATAATATCCAGTTTATAGATAGATAATGAGAATAATTTGTTTTTTAGTGGTTATATTAATCATGATAGAAAATAAATAAATTAATAGTAATCCTCCAAATATATGGATAGCTAGTCACCTAACTTAAATGAAATTATATTTAAGTTTATACAAAACTGCATACTCCTGAAAGTCTATGTAATTAATTAGATGCTAATATACTTAATCTTATAAACAAACAGTGATTGAAGATTGGGGTCCTATAAATCATCAATTGTGGTGAGGTCCTAAAAAAATTATATGTTCATGTTACTACTACAAGAGAGTAACACAAGCCAGGTGTAGCAGCCAAGGTGAACGGTGGTGACCGCCGAGTCGTTCTACACCACCGGTCTCTCTAACTCCACGTGGCAGTCTCTGAATTCATCAATCATTGCCACGGTTTTCTCTCTCTCTCTCTCTCTCTCTCTCTCTCTCTCTCTCTCTCTCTTTCTCTCTCCCTTCCGCCATTCTCGCTCCCCCTCTTACCCCTCCCCAAAAAGCTCTTCTCTTTCACCACTCCGACACCAACCAACCGTTCCCATCCCAACAGCAACATCAACCATGTCTCGCCATTGCGACCTTTGTGCCACCCCACCTGGGATTCTGCTATTACGAGCCAAAGAATGGAACTATCACACGCACCGCTACATGGTGCTGTTCATCACCTTCCTTGCCTACGCCTGCTATCACGCCTCCAGAAAACCCACCGGGATAGTGAAGAGCGTGTTGTGCCCGGAAAACGAGGATCCAAAGGACGGTTGGATACCCTTCAACGGCTACGATGGACCATCAAAGTTGGGAGAGATCGACGTGGCATTTCTCGCGTGTTACTCCATTGGGATGTACGTGGCGGGCCACTTGGGAGATACCCTGGACCTTCGATTGTTCCTAGCTTCTGGAATGATCGGTAGCGGCATATTCGTCGGGCTTTTCGGAATGGGGTACTTCTGGAACGTCCATTGTTTTTGGTTCTATCTCTCCATGCAAATGATCGCGGGCATGTTTCAAGCCACGGGTTGGCCTTCGGTTGTAGCCGTTATCGGTAACTGGTTCGGAAAGAGGAAGAGAGGGCTTATCATGGGAGTTTGGAACGCGCATACTTCGGTTGGTAACATTTGTGGCTCTCTTATTGCTGCCAGTGTTTTGGATTATGGATGGGGTTGGTCTTTTGTTGCGCCTGGTGCTTTGATCGTGTTTGGTGGGGTCATTGTTTTTCTGTTCTTGGCTCCTTACCCAGAGGATGTGGGCTTCTCTTCTTCTTCTTCTTCTTCTTCTTCTTCTGTTCATGTTGCTGATGATAAAGAAGCTCTGGTGCATAAAACTGGTGATGGCGCTCTCAGACACGCGTCTGTGAATAGAAAGGGCATTGGGCTTGTTGAGGCGTGCATGATTCCAGGAGTAATACCTTTTGCGTTGTGCCTCTTCTTCGCCAAGCTTGTTGCCTACACGTTCTTGTATTGGTTGCCGTTTTACTTAACTCATACAGGTAACGATTGATAGGCAGATTTTATGGTGTAGCTTCCCAACTAAGTTACAAACTATTTTCTGTGAATTGATGAAAGTTGAAAATAATAGTTTATGGAACCAAATAATAAATGTTTATATCTTCATTTTGCAGAAATTGGAGGAAAGTATATGTCTGTTAAGTCTGCTGGAAACCTTTCAGCCTTGTTCGATGTAGGGGGCATTGTTGGGGGTATCCTTGCTGGCTATATATCTGATAAACTCAATGCCCGTGCTATAACTGCGGCTAGCTTCATGTATGCAGCTATTCCTTCTATGCTTTTATACCAGCATTATGGAAGTGTTTCTATAAATGCCAACATTGGTCTTATGATGGTGACTGGATTATTAGTAAATGGACCTTATGCTCTTATCACCACTGCTGTCTCTGCTGACTTGGGCACACACAGTTCTCTCAGAGGTGATTCTCGTGCTCTAGCAACAGTGACTGCCATTATAGATGGTACTGGTTCTGTTGGTGCAGCTGTTGGTCCTCTTCTCACTGGGTTCCTGTCAACAAGGGGATGGACTGAAGTTTTCATGATGCTAGTTGTTGGTGCTTTTATTGCGGGGCTTCTTTTGTCACGATTGATCATAGCAGAAATTGGAGAGAGAAGTAGTGGAATTCAAAATCCTGAAGGTAATGAATGCTTCCAAGTCATGTCATCAGTTTCAGTCCATGCCTTTCTTTTATCAATCTTGTTCCTTTTGCATGGAAAAATCTATTTGATAAAAGGATTGTCCAACATACCCCAAGCAAAAATGGGGTTAAACAACCCAATCATGACTGAGTTTTGCAATTCTCTTTCGTACTTTGAGATAGTTGATTATAGGTGATGATTGCACCAATAAACTATCATAAGCTCTTTAACCTCGTTTTATCTGGGTTAAGTTTGACAATCTCTGTCAAGTAGGTTGTCTAACTTGTCCGAAGTAAAACTGAAGTTAAAACACCCCATCATGACTTATTGGTGGAATTCTTTTATGTTCTTCATGATTATAGGCTGTAGGTATTAATTGCACCGATCTTCTATGCATATACTCACTCACATTCATGTTGCATGGAACATGTTGTGTCCTAAGGCGTTTGTTCGTTTTCTTTGACTAGAGTATGAACAAATAGCATTCTCATGTTTGAATTACATCAAACTCATAATATTGAATGTGTGCATGTGTTATCATCCCTTGTGATGTTTTTGACATGCTGTTTGATCTTTGGCAGCCACTGCATCTCAACCGCTTCTGGAGTAGGAAAGATGACACTGATCAGGTCCTCATGAATCATTAAATCTAATGCTCAATACATGTGTTGTAATGTGAGAAAATTGTACAGTTTTGTTAATGACATCGTCTCTAGCCTGCAGCACCCACTTCACTGTTCATTTTACAGACGATTAAATCATCTAATAGACTTAAAGTCCATTCATTCAGCCTTCCGATCAATTTTTTGTCTATACTGTGGAAGGTTTCAGAGGATCTTGATTCCTTTGCATCGTGAATTGGATGTATGAAGGGATAATTGCGGAGACTGACTGCTTGTACTGAGTCATCTTGACACTAGACATTCCAAAGTGTCATTTATTACCTTAATCCTTGTGTGACACTGATTCAAGGAGCCACCACTTTCAATTTTGTCAGCAGTAGATTAGGATATAGAGCCAAGTTTCTTCTATCTTGTTCACAACCCAAATCCCCCTCCAGCATCTCAAATTTTGTTATCACAAGATGTTAGTCATTTCGGCTCGTGTATGAAAATAAATAGATGAATAAATCTCGGTATATAGTATGATTCCTATGTTACTTTTGGTTGTGAACTCTACTTTGTGTATGAGTAGCAGGTAAACCATAATTTCTCTCGCCTTCGTTATGATTTTCCTCCCTCCTCAGCCTTCGTTATAATTGAATTGTATCAATGTCTGTGTTTTCTTTATTCATGAAGTCATGATGTACATTTTAACTCAACATATTTCGACCGTGCTTTTCATTTTCCTGTTTCTGAAGAAATGGCTTCATCTGATATACGAGGACTCTGTAAGAAACAAGTGTAGATTTAGACCAAAGGAAAAACAAGTGGCTTTGCAGTTGGGATGTTGCTAGAGACTGAAACAAAACTAAGGTTTTTGTTTCATCTTACAATAGGGTTTATTAAGCACTGTTGAATGCAGAGGATCAAAATCAATGCTTAAGGTAGTTTTAAGTCTTTTCTGAAGTGACAATTCTAAAACTGAAATCACTTCCGATGCATTACAGCTAAATACTTAAACCTGTTTATTCAATAAAATAAATAAATTTAAGCAGACATTTAACCATTTAAACTCATAATTAGAACTCATCTTATGTTGAAATTTTAAAGGCTTGCAAAAGAAACAGGGGTCCAAAAGAAAAATGATACCTACCTTAACATTGTATAGTGGATCGACACCAAACAAAGGTAGACAGCCAACGCCATTAACATCGTTAATGTGAAAGTGACAGATGGATAAATCCTTTACCAAAGTTCAAACATGCATAAACATAATCCTATGATTTGATAGAACAACAAGGGCTGCAAAAAAGCACCCCTTCTTTCCTTTACATCAAGATGCAGTTCTAATTTTAAATTAACGAATGTTAATAGGTTGTTTATAATATCAAAATTACTCTTAGGCATATTTTTTAAAATATAAATATTTTTAATTAACTTTTCTTAGGTATATTTTCAAAATAACTCCAATATATCATTTATTTTCTACTTCAACATACTCTCCATTGCCTAATTTAACTTCTAAGGCAAATGAATCTATGTTAATGAAAGCCTTTTTTATCTCCAGTCATATATAACTACTGCAAGTGATATCTTTCATTTTTTTTCTTTTATTCTCAAAATCTCCTTTGATAGATTGAAGTTTGACTCTTTTCATATTTGAATCTCACTCAAATTCTTATTGAAGAGTATTCTATTTTGCTATCACAATCCTTGAAAATATGACTAACAGTGAGACTCCTTAAATAATTTCAAGAACTTCAAGGGAGAGAAACAATGATCACAGCAGAGGCCTTTTCCTCCAGACATGGAATTACTACAACGTTCCCATCAGCAGCAGCAATTGATCCAATCCAACGAGAAACAAGGACAGGCTTGTTTCCTTCATGAAACATTACGAACTCTCCAAAATCATTCCACGTGCCACCACTGATTTCATTCTTTAGGCTTTGGTCCAACACTTTCTTACAGTATCCACTCTTTGAGTGACCCTCTACCTTGATCACCTCACACGATTCTTTCACAAACAAACTAAATTCTGTCCACACCCTCTTGTCAAGCTTTTTCTCTGCTTCCTCAACGCACAGCATGGCAACTTCCCTCCAAAATTCCTGGTTCAAATTTAAGTCTTTGCCAATGAACTTGAATGCCATGCTCTGTGCCTTTCTGCATCTGGTGCGGTTGATCACATCAGCATGGAGAGGCTCGTCGTTTTTTACGAGAAGAGAGTGATGAAATATGGGTGCTTTAATCTCTTGTCTTTGGAGTAACATGCTGCTGTGAATGTCAGCCCAAGTCTTGAGGAAGTTCTCTACCACCAACGCATCTGCCAAGAGAAGGCTGCAGCTAATACCTACTGTGTATCCTCCACATTCAAACCGGGTCACCTGAAACAAAAAGCAAAAACAAAAATCAAAAGAGTCCTTCAATTTGATGCATGATTAATATATAACTCAGTATGAAACCTTATGGTTAATATACACACGACCTTATCCATCTCGAAAAGCTTAAGGCTAAATGATAAACACAGCATGCTCTACTTGCCTGGACGTAAAAGAGAGGAGAGAACTGAGGATTGTGTTCATCAATTTCCTTCCAAAAGACAAGCTCAGCCTCAAGATGCTCCTTTTCAGCTCTCAATGAAAGAAACTCTGACAAGACCATGGGGAAGCGAACCTCGTAGAGTCGAATGCCAGAATCATTGGACACAATCTCCAACACTGCCTCGTCCTCATCACTGCCCTTCCTTTTGAGCCTCCCAGAAAGAAGTGGGTGTTCCACCAGGGCACTGCCTAATGACTCTACAATCCAACCAGCCAAAAACTTATCACCCTCTTCCTCGTTCAACGACTCGTAGTAGAGAACGATTTGGTAGCAACCATGAATGCCCTTTATCTTCATAATTGAGTCAGTGTCACTCATCAAAACCTGGCGAACTCGTCGTGGTTCTGACACCTTCAGCGGTCGTACACTCAGCACGGCTTCAATCTGCAGCTTTGGGAGGTTTTCGCTGGCATCACACACAGCCATTGTTTCTTGAACAAATCAGTGTTCATTCTGGCCATATTTATTGGGAAAAACTTTGGTTAGCTTGAGGAATTCTATTTTCAAGTATGTTCTAATTTTCTTTTACTTTTATTTATTTATATTACTATCAATAAAATTACTTGTTTTTACTTTGAAAAGAAATTGATGGTTGTGAGTAGTGTAATACTTGACAAAATAATCTATTTATCCCATTTTTATTATATATATTTATTAACAAATCTATCCATTCAATACAATGATAAAAAAAAAAGATTAAATCAACTTCCTCCTTTTAATTTTATTAACAATTAATCATCCATCATGACTACTCAAAAATCAATACACTAATACGGTTTTAGCTTTTTAAATAATGCAATATGTTTTACTTTTTAAGAATACTAAAAATATAAAGACAGTTATTGACACAAAGGCTAATAAAATTACTTTCTTTTTTCACGGTTTTCATATTAGACACAATTTTCATTTGGTACTAAGAATATTTGTGAGGCTTCCGGTTTCAACTTGTTTTGTGCTTCCAAGTCTATGGAAAATTTTAAATTTTGTAAATTTGTTTTTAATATTTTTAATATATATTTATGTTAAAGTATATCTTTTTTATGTTTAACATATTTTTGTATCTAGATTTTACCTTATTATTCTGGATGTGATAATATAATGTATTGTTTTTATGCTGGTTTTGTATTATTTTGTATAGGTATAATATGTATAGGTTATAATATGTAGGAAGAAATAAAAACAAAAAAATAATATTAAAAAATGTTAATATTAGATTTCGATTATAACCATAATTGAAGAATAAAGTAGTATTTAGTTTCAATTCAATAAGAACCAAAGCCAAATACCCTATTTTGCTTTAGTTCTAGGAGACCCAAAGCCAAATACTCTGTTTTGCTTCAATTTTTGTTAGAACTGTTATTTTGTCTTGATTTTTGTAAGAACAGAGGCTAAATATCCTATTTTGCATCGGTTTTCGTAATAATTATGGCTAAATATTTTTTAAATTAAATATATATTTTTTTAAATTAGAAAGAGTGTAAGCTTGAGTTGCTATTTGAATAGTAGTCTTAAATCCACATTTTTTTATATTTTTTATTATTTATTTATAGTTTCATGTTTCTGTTATATGGAATTGAATCGTAATAAAGACCTTTATACTTCTTTTGAAAACTGAAACAAAAAAACCATCATTTTTTACATCTGCTGGATATGCTTAAATTATAGAATCGATAAAAAATGTCCAAAATAATTAATGTGAAAACCAATTCCTGCACTAGTGATAACAATAATTAAATGACAAAAATTAATTCAACCAATTTTTCATAATTAAATATTTCTTATTTTCATTCTTTTATAAAGTGTTTTGAAATTATATTTTTAAATTTGTTTGAAAATTTTAAAGCAAATGCATTTTAAGAACTATATTGTTCTTACATAGTCAAATATACTCCGTTAACTCTTCAAATCCACTCCAAGCATATTCTTTGCTAACTCCAACTTCATATTTTTAGACTAATATGTCTTATGTCGCTTTTCTTTTGGATCGAGTGTAACATCCCGATTATATAATAATCAATATTATATAATAAGGACGTTAACATTCAAATATAGAAAACAGTCGGAATTTTGACGTGTAATTAAATGTGAGAAATTACAGTCATCCAAAAATAAAAGAAACTGAAAATTTAAACTTGAACAGTTGAAAGGATTAAACACTACAAGTGTTTAATCAAGAAATTCTAAGAAGACTACTCCGCAACATCAGCAACCTCCAGCTCTTGGTCCAAGGAAACTCCACGACAAGATCTGCTCCCATCCAAGTGGATGATCATCGCCAAAGAAACATACCCAAACAACACATAACGAAAACAATGCAAGGGTGAGCTAGATATAAAAGCATGTTATACATATAGCATAGGTAATTAATATAATCATACTTAGATTCGTATAAAAGAACAATTAGAGCATACTCATTAAACCACAATTCACCCACTTACACGACATGCAAAAGTCATTCAAACATGGTAGACTAACATTACAATACTTGTTACTTTATACCCCGACTTGTTACTTTATAGACCGACTCGTCCGGACTAGAATGTATGTAGAGCTGGGGCGGGTTGTGCACTTGTGATGGCCCCTACTGCTTTGCAAAGCCATTGCCGAGGGGTTTCACCCGACCATACACAAGGTTAGTCCGTTACCGCGGAATAGACCTCCAGTGATAGCGTCTACCCTAGGACCTCCCACTACTCCCACCACACGCGTCAATCCTCTCTAAGTGAGAATGAAAGACCGTTGGAGTGTTAGGGATAACCCCCCATATGGAAGCCTCTTACATTCATTCAATACACTAACCGATCCCACCGAGAGATCTTAATTTCCGATTAAATCCTACTATTTTAAATCTCATGATATTTCTTTTGGATCAACAATGTACATCATAAACCACTTATAACCATACACTTCCAACCAATCTGGATCACATGAAGATGCATTCATAAATTATAACCGAAATATTTAATTAACATAACTTACTGGATGAGAGAAAACATAACAGAAAATATCACCACAGTAAATCCAACCTATCTCTTCCATTCACGTAAATCACATCACAATATATATTCCAAACATTCCTCATACTTGACAATCTGTTAAGCAAACAACAATAATCAATCCAATACACCTTACCAGACAATAACAGTCCTAAAAGAACCACTAAACAACACAAAACCCCGTAACTCATACTTAGACAAAGAAAATGGCTTTGAAACCATCACCAACAGTTCCGGAAGGGTTCAAAACCTCCAAAACGACTTAAGAAACGTCCAAAACGGACACCCGAAACCCCAGAAACTATCAAAAACAAAGACGAAACAATTTTCTGCGAACACCTCGCGCCCGGGCGCCATAAGAGGGGCGCCGGGCGCCATAAGAGGGGCGCCGGGCGCCATAAGAGGGGCGCCGGGCGCGACTTTCTGCGAGACTCTCGCGCCTGGGCGCCACCGGGGGCGCTGGGCGCGAACCAGAAGTCGTCCAGCCCCATACCAGTTGACAGCAACCATTTTGCACCTGTTTTGATCAGTTTGATGACTCTAACAAGTCACAAATGACTTACCTAAGATATCCCAATAGCCCAATTGTACTCAAAATCCTTACTTCCCAAAATCACTACCTCACTTCCTCTCAAAGTGACCCAAAACTCTATCAGCTTGTTCAAAACAGTGTATACTTTCCTTACCTTCCACTTGATCACCCCTCCAACATAATACATACATCAACATACCAATCTCAAATATCATTTCAACCCAACCACATCCACAGTCACAAATTTCCAGCATACAGTTCATACAAAGATCAACACATGTATTGTTCATACAACTCATAGAAAAGATCTAGCTCCCCTTACCTCTTGAAGACTTCCTTTGTAAATCTTTGAATCTATCTTCTCCATGACTTGCAGCACCAAGGTTTCTTTCCCACTCCAGCAACTATGAACTTCACCTTCCTCACTAATTTGTAGCAAGAGTTTTCTCTCCCATTTCAGAACCCAGTAACTCATTTTATCTCTTACGCCTAATGCTTTTCTGAATGGTGCCAAAGTGAGAGCAAAAATCTGAACGTGTTGCTCCCCATCCTCCAAATAAAACAAACTCTTCCCCTTTCCAGGCAATTGGTGCTTCCCTCCTTGATTTCCTCTCCCAAATTCCTTTTTAAAATAATTGCACTTCAATCATACAACAAATGGGTGTCCCCACCACTTAAAAAAAAATTTGAGGTCCTTACATCGAGTAGAAGTGTGTCTATAGAAGCTTTGACATTCAAGTACGTCAATGATAGTTAACACAGTAATAACAAAACGTAATTAATTTATCTCAGGTATCATGTTATTTATACAATATTTATAGGTCTTTTCTTGAATGAGTTTGATTCGAATTAACTTGGTTAATCTTTGAATAATCATTATGCTAATCATGTCTTAACTTGACTTATACAATATTTGTTATGTAGATTGATATGATATGGTCAAACACATCATCTATTCTCACAACATGTGGATCGAGTACATCTAGACTCATGTGGTTGAAATGATATTAAGTGTATTAAATACACTAAGATTCCAAATTCAATATATATTCAATGTAATCTCAGTGTTATCATACGAAAAAAAATTATATTTATCTGATATCATTATATAGGTATATATGTCATAGTTCTTTAAAAAGATACTTCAGATTTATAATTAAAATTTTAATAGATCATAAAAATTTATGGCAAATTTTATTCTATGTATTATTTCAAATAAAATTTATTTTATTTATAATCAGTAATGGAGAAAAAAAAATGATAGAAACTACAATAAATTAAAATGATTTATTTGTTAGAGCAATAGGACGGGTAGTTGGAATTGCAGTATTCTATGCATAATGATTGGCGTGTTTAAATTAGAGTTTGGTGTACGGATTTAGCTAACATTTGTATCTATTTGGTGTTTATGCAAAATTTGGTAATCCGACCAATCTAATCTTTTTCAATTGCTACCACAAATAGTAGTTAAGTTAGCTACAAGTTAATATCACTGTGTACTAACTAGTGTTTAACAACACGCAAACAACAGTTGCTAGTAACAAATTTCTAAACGTTTTCAAAAAGTATTAAAGCAAAATTATTTTATAGTTTATTTATATATATATAACTTATTTTAATATTTGAAAATATAAGAAAGTATAAATTATTTTTTATTATTGTTAAAATTGTTCACGTAAAAAATTTATATATATATATATATATATTCATGTTTAATTTTGAAATAAATATGATAACATATGGCAACAAATTCTATTTATCTATTTTTATTTTTTGAAATATAAATTTGTTTACTTATTATTTTTATTGAAATTATTATATTAATTTACCACTTTTATTGTTATTATATTTATGACAAGATTATTATTTTATTATGATTATTATTGTTACTGTTTGTGGTAATGTTAAGTGAAGTTACAAATGAAAAAAAAAGGATTGGAAATTGATTTTGTCATTTTCGATATTGAGGGAAATCAGAAAGAAAAAAATAAAATTATAATGTTTTAGACTGAGGATAAGTGAGTGGAAAACTTGTAATTAATTTTATTTATGTAGTAGAAAATATTTTTTTAAATTTTATTATAATTTTAAATGTAAATTAAAATTAAAATTAATTCTAAATTGAGATAATTTTTTAATACATATATAAAAAAATATTTAGAAATAATATGATATTAAAATAAATTATTTTACCTAATATTAAAATTTAAAATAATTATTTTTAATTATTTATAATTATTATATTTATTTTAATAATTAATTTACAAACTTATTAATTAATGAAATATTAATAAAAATTAATCACTTTAACATAATCATAAAATTTAAATTATAAATCTATAAATAGTTTTCTAACTTCATAAACTCGTAAAAGTGTACTTAGTCAAAATTAAAGATTGTGTATAATTTGTTTTATAGATTTGTTTGTTGAAAGTGTAAATTTAGTTTGTTTTATTTAACACTTAAATTACGTTATTATGATAAAGTGAACCGTAGTTTTTTTATTTAGGATTCAATATAAAAATTACATGCCATCTTCAATTTTAAAAAATTCATTCTATTTCTTTGACATAAAAGTAATAAAAGGGAGTACTAATAATTATTCAAGAACTATTTTACTTACGATAAATGTATGTTGAATGGTATATGAAGATTTTGAAAGGGTATATTAAGAGTTAATATAAAAACATATAATATTAGTCATAATATTTGAACTCCAAAAAAATTATTACCAGTTTTATTTTTAGTAACTTAATATTATTTTGTATTAAATTTTATTTATATTTGAATTAAATATATATATATATTTTTTTTAAAAAAAACTGAGTTCAAATTTTTTTGATTCGCTAAGAAGTAAAACAGATTGAATTGACTCACTAAGTGACCAATCCGTAATGAATCAAATTGGGTTAAATCAGATAATTCATTTTGACACTAAATACGTACAAGTTGTTTAATTGAGATAAAACAATAATAAAAAAAACAAACCAAATTATACAATAACAGCTATAATTGTAATAGTATTATAATTAATAAATTTTTAATATGATGAAAATTTTGCGAAGAATTGTTGGAAGTGATATATATGATAACAATTTGAGTTATCGTTATCAATTTTTTCAATAATGATCATAGAATAATCCTTACAATGTAATTTAAATCATCGTTAAAGATTTTGTTGAGTAGTGTTGGTTCTTAATGAACATACAAATCTTTCAAAAACTAGTTATGAAAAAGACATTGTAACTCTAATGAAGATATTTTGAATGGATTTGAGAAAAAATAAAAACAAGTTATTATCATAAACCAAATAACATTTAATACTTTCCATTAACATTCTACCTACTATTTGATAAAATATCTTTGAATTATTCAACAATATTAACATGCAATATATATATATATATATATATATATATATATATATATATATATTTTGTTTGTGTACCCGTAAATGATACTTCATCTAATTAGACAACTCAAAATGTTTAATTATTTATCATTACTACAAATAAGGATCTAATTAGACATTTTTTTTTTCAAATTTCAAATTAGAAAAAATCGAAGTAAGAACGGTCTCGAATTGAGATTACCTTCAACATAACTTCAATGTAAACATACTTAAAACCTATAAACATACTTCAAGTTGATCTGGCTAAATAAAATTTCAATGTATGAAAACACAGATCTCTCTATAGAGAGAGAGAGTATAAAATTAATAATATATACATATGAAAAATATACAGCAATTGAAAATAAAATAAATATAATTAAAATAATTAATCTATTAAAAATCTAAAAGTTAAAATTAGAAATACAGTCAAATTATATTTTATCAATAAAAAATACAACATTATATAATATTTTTAATTCTATAATTTATTAAGTTAATTTAACTGAAAATTTCCATCATACACTCTTACAACTTGATAAATTAGTTCACTAACTTTCAACTACCAAGGACCAACTCTAGCGAGTTTCTTTAACAAAATTTGCAACTACTTTTTCTAAATCATAACCTTGCAGTTTAGAAAAGAAGCATCTCACAAAACTTCCTTCGATCCTTTCTGAAAGTTGCATGCTTCTTATTTTTGTGAAGTAAATGACTTCGTTATATTAATGCCTAAGGAGCACACAAGAAAAAAAAATTTGATAGAAAAATAGATAAATAGATACAAGAAATTAAACATATATAAATAAATATAAATTTATTATCAAAAATAATCTTTTTAATATGTTATTTTATATTTTTTTACGGTTTGTTGAAGGTTTAATATTATAGTAGAAGAAGTTAATTAAGCTAGGTTATTCCTCCAACATACATAAATTAACCTATGTTACATTTTATAGACGTTAATTTATTTTTGTTGTATGGGACAACTGACATCATTGTGGTATTTTAATTTTTAAAATTTTTGTCAAAATTTATCTCTATTGAAGTCATGAAAAATCAATATAATACAAAAATATACTATAAAAATTTACAAAATTTTCTAAGTATTATAGTATCTCAAATAAAGATGTAAAGTATAAAAAATGGATAAAAAATAGGAAGAAAATAGAAAACTTATCATGAAAGATGAATTTTATGAAATTCTAGACTTCAATCTCCTTGGAATATTTTTCAATGTATTTGTCATCTCGTTTTCAACGAAATTTTTTTAACATCTTTATTTGAGGTTTGTGATAAAAGTTATCACTATTTGAAATTTTTCATCATCAAATCTTGATAACTATGAATCTAGGACAATTTTATAAGTGAATACTCTATATTTAAATACAACCTAATAGAAGTTATTACAAAAAAAACGAGTTAAAAATAATTTTCTAACTATCTTTAGTAAATTTTACAAAATCAAGATTAAACTAAAAATGTAATATTTAAACCATGTAACATGAAAACATCAATCTAATTAAGGATAATAAAAGTTTAAACCCAAACAAGCACGATAAAATGAAATAAAATAAGTTGACTGTTTTTATGAATTTAAGACTATGACTACTCTTTAATAAAAGATTTCGTACAAAAAAAAAAGTCTTTCATGCTTATAAAGTAATTTTGTAAGTTCAAATCAAATTAAAATTCGCTTCGGCTCCTTACTGTTAGGAACCTATACAATTTTGTAATGGAGACTTTTTGTGTTACTTTTAAGTTAAACGTCTTTACATTGTGAGGTTAAGATAATTTTTGGAGATTTTTTTTATTGTTCATATTTCGGATTTATTATGTTTATTATGGGTTTGACTTGATCGGGTTGAAAAAAAATAATTTTAACTTCTTTTGAAAAAAAATAATAGTCACATAATTTAATTAATGAAAATAATTTAATAATTAAAATATATAAAATGTTTGAATGATTATTAAATAAAAATAATTTAAAAAATCAAAAACATCTAAAGACTTAAAAGTTTAATTAAATCTAAAATAGAGTTAAACTTATAAATTTTTTTGTTCAACATGTACAGTTGAGTCTATTCAGTCTTAATATGTCAAATAATTATGCATCTGGTGGTGTGTTTCAAAAGTAGAACGATAATTATCTGGTTGTAACGGGTGAAGAGCAAATTTTAGGTTTAGTAGTAGAAAGGGTTTGAGCAAAGTGTACTAAAAAATCATCTTAAGAGCTCTTAATTGTATTTTGTACATGTTGTACCTGCTTAATAAATGTTTTTCTTTGGCCATAAGAAAATGGTGCTGGCACGTGTTTTTCAACTATAGACAGAAATTTCGTTAAATATTATATTGTACACGTTCACAAGTGGATCTGTTTATATTTGATTTTAATTTGATCTTACATATTTTGATAGCATATTATTTTTCAACTTAGTATTTTCTAAATTAGATAACTGATTTATGAGATAAATATGTGTATTCTAATATACTCATCAAGATAAACTATTAAAGTTCATATTTATAATCAATCAATATCCATTTACAATATAAACAGTTTCGGTAGATATTTTTGGGACCAAGAAACTAACCTGCTGATGTTTCTGGGCCGCTCGCTCGCCTCCAAACTCCAGCTGTTGGCCGATCGGTGTTGGCGCAAGCCGATCGGTCTCCTTTTGGACATGGGTGGATGTACCTGCAAAAGATACTCCGACGCTCAAGTTAAGCGTGTGATTTGAAGAGCCGCGACTCTTAGTTGAATATTTAGTGAATGGTTATCACTATTGAGTATTGGAGAGTAACGTAGAGTAAATAATGCGTAAGTGGAACATACCTGGCTTTCGGCCTTGGCTTTGTATTTATAATTTACCTCATGAATCCTAAGCTGATATAAGCCCAAAAAAATATAAACAGAATAAGATATAAACAGATTACCTGAATATCCGGTTGGTTGTTTGTAACCACTCGGTTAATATTTTATACTGTACATTATGCCCCCCAAGTCCGAGTTAAGCGGTTGGCTTTAGCCGTGGTTAACTATAGGACTGATGAGTTTGAGGGAGGCTGCGTTTGCGAAACTGAAAGCGTTTTACCGCTCGACCTTCAACATTAACCGAGCGGGATTTACCGCTCGTCCTTCAATAGGAACCGAGACGAATTTACCTCTCGGTCTTCAACATTAATCGAGAGGGTTTTACCTCTCGACCTTCGACATTAACCGAGCGGGATTTACCGCTCGTCCTTCAACAGGAAGCGAGAGGAATTTACTTCTCGGTCTTCAACATTAATCGAGAGGGTTTTACCTCTCGACCTTCGACATTAACCGAGCGGGATTTACCTCTCGTCCTTCAACACGAACCGAGACGAATTTACCTCTCGGTCTTCAACATTAATCGAGAGGGTTTTACCTCTCGACCTTCGACATTAACCGAGCGGGATTTATCGCTCGTCCTTCAACAGGAACCGAGAGGAATTTACCTCTCGGTCTTCTACATTAACCAAGAGGGCTTTACCTCTCGACCTTCGACATTAACCGAGCGGGATTTACCGCTCGTCCTTCAACAGGAACCGAGAGGGATTTACCTCTCGGTCTTCAACATTAATCGAGAGGGTTTTACCTCTCGACCTTCGACATTTAACCGAGCGGGATCTACCGCTCGTCCTTCAACAGGAACCGAGAGGGAATTACCTCTCGGTCTTCAACATTAATCGAGAGGGTTTTACCTCTCGACCTTCGACATTTAACCGAGCTGGATTTACCGCTCGTCCTTCAACAGGAACCGAGAGGGATTTACCTCTCGGTCTTCAACATTAATCGAGAGGGTTTTACCTCTCGACCTTCGACATTAACCGAGCGGGATTTACCGCTCGTCCTTCAACAGGAACCGAGAGGGATTTACCTCTCGGTCTTCAACATTAACCGAGAGGGCTTTACCTCTCGACCTTCGACATTAACCGAGCGGGATTTATCGCTCGTCCTTCAACAGGAACCGAGAGGAATTTACCTCTCGGTCTTCTACATTAACCAAGAGGGCTTTACCTCTCGACCTTCGACATTAACCGAGCGGGATTTACCGCTCGTCCTTCAACAGGAACCGAGAGGGATTTACCTCTCGGTCTTCAACATTAATCGAGAGGGTTTTACCTCTCGACCTTCGACATTTAACCGAGCGGGATCTACCGCTCGTCCTTCAACAGGAACCGAGAGGGAATTACCTCTCGGTCTTCAACATTAACCGAGAGGGCTTTACCTCTCTGCTTTGATCGAGGAGTGCTTCCTAGTGAACGGGCTTTACCGTTCGAGTTTGAGAGGGCTTTACCTCTCTACTTTGAGCTAGGAGTGCTTCCTAGGGAATGAGCTTTACCGTTCGAGTTTGAGAGGGCTTTACCTCTCTGTTTTGATCTAGGAGTGCTTCCAAGTGAATGGGCTTTACCGTTCGGCTTTGAGAGGGCTTTACCTCTTTGTTTTGATCTAGGAGTGCTTCCTAGTGAACGGGCTTTACCGTTCGGCTTTGAGAGGGCTTTACCTCTCTGCTTTGAGCTAGGAGTGCTTCCTAGTGAACGGGCTTTACCGTTCGGCTTTGAGAGGGCTTTACCTCTCTCCCGAGAGGGATTTACCGCTCGGTCTTGGACTTGATCGTTAATTATGAACTTTGCTGACGAAATTGGCAATCAGTGTTTGCAATAGGAGACTTCCCCTTCGTTAATTGAATTCCATGAAGTCTGTTTATGACTAGATCTTAGTCTGCACTTGCATATTTGATGGCGTGGATTTTGATATATATTTCTTCAAGATCTTCCTTGCTGAAATTCTCATGATGATATATATTATGGTATATAACCGTATAATAAATGATTCGGTTACCAGATATTATGAATTGCACCGAATAAATCACATAGATAATAAACAAGGTATCAAAACCGTCTTGAGATTTTATAATATTGCTGTTGATAGTTATCTTTCACACAACAATTTCTTTGACTATTTTAATCATGCCAGAAAATATTTCGGTTATAATAATTAGATAACTATATTTATAGTTATATACTATATTATATATAATATATCATATATCATATAATATATTATGGATTATACTATATATATTTAAAATATCTATATAAAATAGTTGTTATAATATCTATTAGCAATTAGATATTTTATGAAATATTCATATTTCAAAAAATACTTATCTTGTTGATGACGTCTCAAGTAAAATAGTTTTCACTTTGTCGAAAGTTTCTGGTGTTGATCTGAAATAGTGATGTCGAGACCGAACGCTCGTCTTGGTTTCTTGTGGTTTCTAATCATCTTTCTGGTGCTCTGTTCTTCCTCCATGCTCCTCGTGGTCACCATTGGGTTTGACGCTCGGCCCCACGGTGGGTGCCAAAATGTTTCGGTAGATATTTTTGGGACCGAGAAACTAACCTGCTGATGTGTCTGGGCCGCTCGCTCGCCTCCAAACTCCAGCTGTTGGCCGATCGGTGTTGGCGCAAGCCGATCGGTCTCCTTTTGGACGGGGGTGGATGTACCTGCAAAAGATACTCCGACGCTCAAGTTAGGCGTGTGATTTGAAGAGTCGCGGCTCTTAGTTGAATATTTAGTGAATGGTTATCACTATTGAGTATTGGAGAGTAACGTAGAGTAAATAATGCGTAAGTGGAACATACCTGGCTTTCGGCCTTGGCTTTGTATTTATAATTTACCTCATGAATCCTAAGCTGATATAAGTCCAAAAAAATATAAACAGAATAAGATATAAACAGATTACCTGAATATCCGGTTGGTTGTTTGTAACCACTCGGTTAATATTTTATACTGTACATAAACTTTTTAAACTTTTGATGTATTAAGTGAGTTTCCTTTCATTCATTCTTATATTTATAAAATATGTTCGACTTTCTAATATAGAGAAGAAATACGGTATTTTTATATTTAATATTAGACTAATTTTCTAAAACAATTTTACTTGTGTCATTAATATTTTTTGCTCACCTGATTATAGAGGGAAGTACTCGTTTGAGTTCGATCACCATATCTGAACCTTGGGCTCTGATATCACTATTGTGTCTTTTGAGGAGGAGGTTTCTTGTGGGTTACACAAACACCAATAACATTTGAGCCAACTATACCACTTTTTACTCCAAAACCTTAAGGCAATGAATTAATGGATCTTTTATCTAAATATAATGCTCTACTTTCTCATTTCTATCAAATGTGAAACTTGAACTCAGACTTGAATTCCCAACCATGTTATACCTTGTTGACATATAACATTTAAAGTATTTATTATAAAAATAATAAATTACTATGCATAAATTTATGATTGACGGACTCTACAACTTTTTTTACGAAAATTATTTACTCATATAATGTTTTATCAAATAAGACACGAATGTAGGCGTTGTAAAGCGTGTAGCTTAAATGTTTGCCAGCTAAACATGTGAGAAAAATAGTAAGATAGAAGGAATCCCATATAAAGTTTGGAGAAGAAAATTGGAAAAGTATACATACATAACAACTGAAAAAAAGGTTCATTCTTTTGTAAAGAAAGGAGAAACGTTCAGGGATGAAACAAAATACTTTCCACGTTCTTATCTTTCCTTAATGTTATCGCTCTAAAAGGACGCAACTCAGTCTTTAAAACTTTAGCAATAAGTAATATATATATATATATATATATATATATAGATAGATAGATAGATAGACTAATTTCATTTTTAATTAAAATTTATTAATTATTTTGGGATTCATTCAATTTATAGTATCTTAGAGGTGATCCATTCAACTTATTTGTAGTTCAATCTGAGCAATTTTGCACCCACCCATGTAGACAATTGTGGTCTCTACCATTAGAAATAGCCTCCTTTAATTCTGTTTCAAATAAGACAATTTTTTTAAAGAAATGGCTATATATGTTTTTATTTAGTAAATTTGAATGTAAACGTAGAATTTATCTCCATCATAAATTTTACTATATTTTAATATCTAAATTTTAAAAATTTAAAAATAAATAGGTATAATTATTTGAATATAATAATATTAATTTCTTTTACTTATTAAACGACGTTGATATTTAAACTGAGCTTGTTTAATGGTATAAATGACATATAACAAATTTAATCTAGATTAAGACAGAAATAGGGATAAATTTAAAATTTAAACTATTCATTTTAAAATTTTAAAATCAAATTATATCAGATAAATACAAATTTTAATTTAATATTCATTTAAAAATTAAAAATATATTTAACTTTTTATTAAAAAAAGACTGCACTTTTGATGTGGTAGGGTTTCTGATAAACCGTATTTAATGATTATTTAAATGTACGCGGCATTGCCACTGTTGCATAACAGGCTTCCTTCATTCTGAGCACGCGTAACACAACACTCCAAAACGCGTGTGACCATTCTCTTTTTCTTGATTAGGGATGACAAAAAAATCCGCTCCGGAAAATATTTTTTGGATAAAATCCGCGATGGATAGTTAATACTCGCGAATATTTACTACCCGCAACCCGTGAGTAGTGGATATTTTAATACCCGCTTATAAACATGTCGGGTGCGGGTATTATACTATCCATACCCGCGGATATCCGCTACACGCAAAAAATAAAAATAAAAATTTAATTTATATTTTATTAAGTTAAATTTAATTAAAATTAACATTAATTTATATTTTACAAGATTAAATTTAATTAAAATTGAATTTAAATTTAAATTTAATTTAATTTATATTATATTATATATATTTTTTGTAATTCTATTTAAATTATTTTAATAATTTATTAAAATATATTTTTTTAAAATATTTGCGGGTATCCGCGGATATCCACGGGTATTCGCGGGTTTTAAAATACCCGCGGATATTTTTTAAGCGGGTATCCGTGCGGGTAGCGGGTCGGGTAGCAAGTGAATATTTTTTTGTCGAGTCGGGTTGCGGGTAGGCACTATCCGTGCCCGACCCGACCCGTTGCCATCCCTATTCTTGATCTTCAAATAATTTTTGTTTTTATTATTTAATTTATTCTTTAACATATGATATTTTATTAAGTGGACTTTGTAGACATCAACTTAAATATTTTCATCTTTACCAAAAACTAAATTCCTTTCTTATAATCTGGGAGGAGTGCATACAAAAAAAATCATTTAGTTATTTTTATGTATTAAATTCCTACATATGTTTATCACAAAATAGTTTTATTTTCTACTCTAATATTATTTGTTAATATTCTTTATTATTTTAATGTTTTAAATTAATTTGTAAAACAGTTATGTATCTTTAATATTACAATTTTTAATCTATATTTATAAAATATTTTGAATTTAAAAATATCTATATTGCTTCCATGCAAAGTAAAAATGAATTATAACCAATTATAAAGAAAAATAGGTTACAATATTATTAAAAGGGTTGAATTAGTGTTTTAAAATTTTTAATTAATTAACGAAATCCCATAACAAAATTGTCAAATACTTGATTCATGTATAGGAATACACTAAAATAATATTGCATACAATCCAAACATACATAAAGACTTCGAGAGTAAGAGGAATGACACATGTGTTTTATACTAGTTTTATTATTCTGAATTTACTATTAATTTCAATCACCATAATCATAATTAGATTGTTTTACTATCTTAAACAATTATATTATAACATATTCTGTGTGTGAAAAATCTAACAAAAACTATTATAGTTATGTAAAAATCTACTACATAAAAAAATCATATTTAAGTGTACTAAAAAATAAATCGGAAAAATTTTGTTATGATTTCGAAAATTTACTTTGTTAACTAGTATCACTACAAAAATAATATAATTTAAAGGGGGTTTATTCCCGGCGGTTTTCAGAACCTCTGATAATTCTCGCGGTTTTTGTTAAAGCTGCAGTAAAATTTTCAATTTTTCTTTTGAAATAAATTTTCGACAGTTCTGAGAGAAATCCGCCGGTTAGTGTTGATATTCCTTTTAAAATAAATTTCGCGTGGATGGAGACCCTTATCGTCCACGGACAACCGATACGCCTCTGGAAACCCTAGTACACTACATCAAGAACCACCACCTCAAGCACACAGTACATCCACAACACTTTCGCCGTCAGCGTCCCCTCCGTCACCCTCCCCGACCGCAAACCGCTTCTCCAGTACCTCCAGGGTACCCTCACCTCCACCTCCACCGATTCCATCGAGTACTATCCTGAGGACCCCTCCTTCGCCCCTAAATCCACCCTCCCTTCCCAGACCCAGGCTCACCGTCGGTCCCTCCTCGAGTGCGAGAATCGTGACTTCTACAGCGTCCTCGTCTCCGCCACCAAGCGTTAGGAGGACCGCCAGAGGATGGAGTCGCAGTAGAGGAAGGACGACCTCTGCAGATTAAACTTTGAAAATAAAATGTGTTAAACTTTGAAAATCATATAAAATGATTCAAAACATTCTAATAAACTATTTTTAATAAAACTGGATTATATTATGTATTATTAATATGAATATTCAATAAATGGTAGTTGATTGGTTATTACATTTTAAAAGTATAACATGATCATCTTATTTTTAAACCATGCAACAATCTTTCTTTCAATATTGTTTTTCTTTTTCTAGAAACTGTAACTTAACTTATTTAATTTCTACAATTAAACAACTGTAGTGATCACACCAAAAAATCCTCACTAAATCATTGTTTCACTGAAAACGATACATTAAATTAAAAGTTAAGTCATCCAACAAACTTTATCAGCCTTAATATTCTGTTTTTAAAACTTAAAAAATTGAAAGAGACCTATAAAGATAAAAAATACATGTTTATTTAATTACAAATTCTAATAATAAATTTGTTTACAACCATGTTAAGATCTAATGTAGAAAAAATATATTAACACTAAATTTTTCGAAAAGCAACTAACACTAGAACATGAAAGAGATATTACATTGGTTTTTTTAGCATATTTGATAACGATTAATTTTACGTGTTTTTATATGTATATTTTGGTAAATAAATCAATTCTTTGATAACTTTTACCTTATTTTGTTTTCAATTTTAATATGTTTTCATGTTCTTTTTGTGTTTTAGTTTGTGTGTGTTTGTTTATCTCTAATCTTTATTTTGAGTGTGTAAAATAAGTCAACAAAAAAACAAATTTGGTGGAGGAAAAGAAACTAAAATTCAAGGAAGCATGTTTTGGATAAGAAATGATCATGTTGTCAAATTGTCCGGGTCTAAATGCCACAATTGTAGGCTAAGCCCCACCAACCCCTGCATAGGTAGCTTGAGCAATGGAAAAGTTACATTGAGCACTAGGTAATTTGAAAGGAATAGCGTTGAGTCGTGCAACTTATCAAAATGAGTTATCTAAACATGTTTCTTGCAAGGTTTTGGTCATCCTCTTCCTCCCACACTTCATTCTACACCTAGAGCGACTGGGAGAGGCCTTTGGAGGCTATTTGGGATGCTGGGAAGTTCTCCCTTCTCCTCCTTAAGTTTTAGGGTTAAATATGTTTTTAGTCCCTAAACTATTGGCCGTTTCTGGTTTTCGTCCCTCTTTCAAAGTAAGGTACGATTTGTTCCTCAATCTTTAAAAAACGTTCGTTTTAGTCGAAAAAACGAACGTTTTGAGGACTAAAACGAGGACTAAAAACAAAATTTTGAGGACTAAAACGAACGTTTTTTAAAGATTGAGGACCAAATCGTACCTTACTTTGAAAGAGGGACGAAAACCAGAAACAGCCAATAGTTTAGGGACTAAAAACATATTTAACCCTAAGTTTTAATCTTCATCAATAGTGTTTTCTTCGTTTTGGGTTGACGAGGGGGAGGATCTAGAAATTAGAGGTGTTGATACGAAAGGGGATGCAATTGGAACATGAAACAACTGCCAATGACCTTGGGAAGGAGCTTGCATCTTCTCTTTGGTTTCCATTTTTCCCCTATCTCTTCAATTTTTAGAACCCTAAGTTTTCCACCATGAAAGATCATTCCTATTTGTTGAGATTAATTGTAAAATATGAAACTCTTTGTAATTTTGTGTTGTTAGTAATATATGCTTTTCTAATTCATGTTAGTATTCAATTTCCATGTTTAATACTTGATATAGACTTATTCCATGTTTGATTTGTGGTTCTTGATATATTGAGAAATATGACTTGAACCTAGAACTGAAATTGAACACCTAATGAAGCTTGTATCTACGGATAAAACATGATTTATTAGTAATTTTACGACTCTTGAACTTAATTCATGGTTGCTTGTTGAGGATTTAAGGGATTAGAACTTGATGAGTGATCCTAGGTTCAAAGGCTCTAAGGATAGGATTTGAGTATAATTGTAAATTGATTTTGAAATGAATATTGAATTGAGATGATTATTAATGCATGAGAATGAAATGGATGAACTATAGTCTTTACAACTTGTAAATACTTTATGTTAAATTTCTTGTTGCACACCAACTGTGTAATAAAAATATAAAAAGAGTTTATTTCTACTTTTGTGAATTTTGTAGTCTAATTGAGTTATTGAGTGCAATAATTATTGAGTATTACACAAGTCCATTGGAGATAATTATATTTATTACTTGCTACGTGCAATCGGTGCACTTACCATTTTTCATTTACAATATTACATCGATTTTTTGACCATTATTGTATCAAGCGATGTAATAAGTGGGATGATCTATTATATCAGTGTCACAAACTGATATAATATTATATAAATATAACCTCAATTTAAAGAGAATCATTTTAATGGAGAAATAATTATAAAAAAGGAAAGAATATTACATCGGTTGTTTGAGGAAACCGATGTAATATTTATTGTTGTATTTTAAAAAAATAACAATATATATTATATCAGTTATGGTCAAAACCGATGTAATATGCATTGTTTTTTTTAATACAACATTGGTTTCTAGCTTCTAAACCACAACCTGCGAAAAACCAATACATTCCAGATTACAGACAAATCAAATACCAGGTTGCAAACATCAATACTTGTCTTAAGGTATACTAAAGTACTAAAACATATGAAAAATATTATGCTAAAGGTTAAGGCCATAAAATACTTAAACATCTAAATAAAACATTCCTAATGGTTATGTAAACTAATTTTTATGCCTCAAAAAATATCTTGCCCATTTTATGCAAATTTCATTTTTGTTTGTTCCCAATGGTTTGACACCATAAAAAACTTGTAATATGGAATATATATTAATTATGTTATAATAAAGCATATATGAAAGTTAAATAGTTAAAAAAAACACTTACATCTTGTCATAAATCAACAATGTTAGCATGAGCTATGGTCCACATCCAATATATAATGTAGTATCCACACCCAAAGCTTACATGTCGCTTATTGCACTAATATATAAAATTTATGTAATTGATATATAAAGAACTAAGAGAATTTAGTTGATAATAAATTCAATGCAAACTACATGCCATAAGATAAATCGAAACAAGATGGGATGAAAATACAGTGGATTTACCATCTAAGACATTTTATTTTAAAATAATTAAAAATAAAAGTAGAATTGAGTCTTTAAATAGAATCTTAAACATGAAATTAATACATAATACAACTATAACATTGATATTTAAAATAATAACTTCTAAAGGGTTGAACACCCCTTAGTCAACCAAACACATTCAACATATAAGAGTGAATGCACAATAAAAAATATAATCTTAATTAGATATTCAAATGAAAGTTAAATTTAATTCTAAATAATCCAAAATATTCAAATTAAATACTATTTTAAAAACTTATAGTTAAGAGATGGGAAACCTTCGCTATTGTGGTTACACCTTGAAAACCATTAGAGCAAGTAGAGAAACCCTTAATGGAGCCCCCAACAACCTAAGGGAGGGCAACAACAACAAAGGGATAGAGGGGCAAGTGGTGACAACAAGATGATGAGATGAAGAGTTTTTGCGAAACCACTTTCAAAACCACCAATGTAGGTAGAGCAACCCTTAGTGGAGCTCCCAACAACCCAGGGGACGACGACAACAACAAATGAGGGTGAATAGACAAGCAATGTCAACGAGATGAAGGATATTTGAAAAATCTACTCCTTAGAGCAATGTGCAGTGCGACTGAGACCCAAGACTCCTTGGCGATGTGATTGAGTCTGTGAGACACTATGATCGAACGAGTGTAACGGTGCGATAATGCACGACGAAACAAATAACTAGATTATAACTGTGACAAAATTAACGAACTGCGTAAGAGTTTTAAACAGACGAAAGTGATAACCCACGACCATTTTGAATGAACAAGTGTATGAGACACAAATGAAAGAAAATCAAAATAAAAAAAAGAATGAAGAAATGAATGAAGCGTTAAAATAAAAAAGATAAAAATGTGAAAAATCATGTGCGTGGAATTAAAAGTGATATTGTATGGATATTCTCTAGGATAACCCACCTAGTATTTAGTTTAATTTAAAAAATGAGTTTTAAACATAAATTTTAATTTTTTTCCAAAAAATAATGGACTATATCTGTTAAGCCAACAAATATATTTATCAGAATTTACAAAATGTCATCACGCAAAAAACTACATCATTTTGTTTTTTATAAATGATGTTATATGTTGTTGTTATATCAGTGTTTTACACTAATGTAAATGACAACTTTTTTAATACCGAAACTATTAAATTAAGATATATAATCAAATATAAATTAAATGATTTAATAAGAAAATTATAAATTGTAAGATAGTTATATAAAATAAATAGATCACTCTTTGTATTAACTGTTTTAAAAATAGTAGATATGGTTTATAATAATTAATAGGTTTAATAGGTTCGGAGGTCCCTATATTTGTGGGTTCGTTTCAGTTGGGTCCTCCAATTTTTAAAGTGATCAATTGGGTCCCTAATTTGGTAAATGTGATTCAATAATAGGATCTCTGTTAAATGTAGTTAACGTACGTTAACTTTGTTATGAAGTGGAAGCTGAGGCATCCAGGTGGCATCCTTCGTAGATTTTTATCATTTTTAGAAGATTGCGGCGTCCATGGCATATTTTAAAAGCCATTAGATTAAGCAAGAGCTTGGTAATCATTCTTCTTGTTCTTCTTCCCTCAGATTTCGTCATTTTTTGTATCTTGAATCAATTGTATTTTGACCTACACCCGTTGGCAATGAAGCTCCCTGTGCGGTACTTGATTGTTATTTTGACCTTCATCTGCACCTCAGTTTGCTACATCGAACGAGTAGGGTTTTCCATCGCTTACACCGTTGCTACATCGAATCGAGCAAAGGTACAATATTGTCCACCTTCTATTACGGATACGCCTGTTCTCAAGTTCCCTGAGGATGGGCTGCTCAGAGAATCGGGGGGAGGAGGGTCCTGCTTCTTTCGTTTCTTTTGTGGTCATTGACTTGTGCACTTCTTCCTCTCGATCCCAATCGCGTTATTCTTTTAGTCGTTGCTCGTTTGCTCGTTGGTGTAGCACAGGGTTTTATTTTCCCTTCCATTCACACAGTTCTAGCACAGTGGGTTCCCCCTCACGAGAGATCTAGATCCGTCTCTCTCACCACTTCTGGGATGTATCTGGGTGCAGCTCTAGGAATGCTTCTTCTTCCTACTCTGGTCAAGTTCAGAGGCCCTCAATCTGTGTTCCTTGCGGAGGCGGCATTGGGTGCTTCATGGTCTTTACTCTGGTTCAAATACGCCATTGATCCCAAATCCACTATTTCTGGTGTTGGGGAATTAGTCTTACCCATCAATAAAAAAATGGACTCTCACAACAAAAAAATACTTTCAGCCAAAATCCCATGGGTCAAAATTTTAACCAGCTTCCCTGTTTGGGCGATCGTTGTCAATAACTTCACCTTTCACTATGCTTTATATGTGCTCATGAACTGGCTCCCAACCTACTTTGAATTGGGCCTTAAGCTTAGCCTGCAAGACATGGGTCCTCTAAAATGTTGCCCTATCTCAACATGTTCCTGTTCTCCAACATTGGCGGTGTTGTTGCCGACTACTTGATCACCAGGAGAATATTATCTGTCACCAAAACCAGGAAATTCTTGAACACCGTAGGGTTCTTGGTTGCTTCTCTTGCCTTGGTGGTGATTCCGAGTTTCAGAACATTAATGAGAAACATTGGTTAATAATTTCTAAAAATGATAAAAATCCACGAAGGATGCCACCTGATGCCTCAGCTTCCACTTCATAACAAAGTTAACGTACGTTAACTACATTTAACGGAGATCCTATTATTGAATCACATTTACCAAATTAGGGATCCAATTGATCACTTTAAAAATTGGAGGACCCAACTGAAACGAACCCGCAAATATAGGGACTTCTGAACCTATTAAACCTAATTAATATTATAAAAGTGTTTGAATAGATGGAAATGAAATTTAAATTTAAAGTTTTACGAATCAAGTATCAAGAGTAGCAGTATAGATGTAGACGATTGGTGATAGAAATTGTCTACACCGACAGCACTATCCTAACTAACCAAAAAAAGAACAGTCTCTCGCTTCTTTAGTTGATATGCTTTATTCTTAACATCAACAAGAGAAGAAGACAATAATTGATTGTTATCACAACTTTACGCCCTAAACTTTTTTTCTTGTCTCTTTTTAGATGCTACCTCATCCTTCAATTATTTTAAATATTCTTTATACATGACTTTCGAAAACATTGAAATGCTATAACATAACTCTTTTGGGTATAGGTGAAACGTTAACTTAAATAGTTTTTTTTTTCTCGTATGTTCAGATGATCTTTTCTATATTTCTAAATGTATTCTAATGTTAAAATAAGTTCAAATTTCATCAGTAAAATAAATGATAATAAAGTAATTAATGTTAAGTTCAATCAATAAAGTAATTAATATTATAATAAATACGTAATAAAAGTCTTAGTAATCGCAAAAACATTATTAGACAGTGTAATAAAAAATGCAACAGTGCGGTGGTTTGTAGTTGGTTCTTTCTTAAACATCTATTAACTTTTAATTAATAGTGCCACCGATATTCTTTTAAAAGTTTCTAATAACAAATCATTATATACTAATATAAACTACCTAAAATTAAAAACTAATGATTCGAATTATCAAGTTTTATTTGCAAGATTAATTTATCTTAGCAGATGCTTTAATAAACTCATTAATTTAAATACTAGTTATATTTTTTCATTGATTTATAATCTAAGGTGCATGTCTATTATTTATTTTGCTTCTTAAATTATCATTTAACAACTTATTTTAACTCAATTGAATTCGTTCCAACTCTGTAACAAAACTTTGTTATAATACTTAACAATTCAGCTGAGAGTTTTTGGTGTTCCCGAATTCTGTTCATATCTAAGAAGGAAATCATGAATATTATGATTCTTAGAAACGTTGAAAATTTATTTATTGATAACAACAATTTTTAAAAGTGTGTGTGTATATATAATAATAAAAAAAATAGTGTTGTTTTTATTAAGGATACTTTTTGGCACATTAAATTATTCAAAAGTTTGATATTTAGTTTTTATATAACAAAATTTTTATTTTTGTTTAGAAAAATTAGATTAATCTTCTCTCATGAGAATTATTCGGAAAGAAGCTTACAAAATAAGAAATATGTTCTCGAGTAACGTTGGTTCCTAAATATGTTATTTTAAAGAAAATAAATGAAACATAAAAACAAAAAATTGCATTAATGTAGTTATGTGGATTTAAAACATTTATGTAAATTCGTTATTATAGTTATCTGGATAAAAGATATCGATATTTTTTATTTAATTATATATTTTAGTACCTAATTTTATTATTTTATAATTTTATTATCTATTATTTTACTATTTCATTATATAATTTAAATTTTTTATGTATATACATTATCATTGAAGATAATGACATGTCATGTAAAAGGATTTTAAAAATAAAACAGAATAAAAAATATTAATTTATAATTTGTTAAACATTTTTATGGCATGCTATTGCACTGTTACTTCGTTTATAGACCGATAAAATTCATAAAAAACTTAATTAGAAAAAATTTAAAAATATGCTAATTAAAGAGTGAAATATAAAATGAAGTTTGTTTTTATATACACAACACGAGGCGAGAAGAAGGAAGCTCCAACCTGGTAAATGGAAGTATGATGCAATACACGTGGCAGCGGCTGATCCTGATGATACGTCACCCCACTCGCACCCCCTTCACCCTTAAGACCTCCGACACCCGCGGGTCATTTTAAAACGCCACTTCTACACGCTTTTCTCCATTTCTCTCTTCAATCCCCTCACTCCGCTTTCTCCGGCGACGATCAGATTTCGCTCACTCCTCTCGCCGGTGACTCCTTACTCCTTCCTCTTCCGTCTACTTCTCTCCGATTCTAACCGTTCCCAACCTCGCACCACCATGAATCCCGAATAGTAAGTGCATGTTCTCCTCACTGCTTCAATTGCAAAAATCCCGCTGCGAATCGTGTTTTGTGTTCGTTTATTGATTAAGCTCGTTGAGATCTGCAGTCGTATGTTGAATTTTGTATTTGCGAAGTGTTGTTTCGGTTATTTGAATTTTGTTTTAGTGGATCGTGCTTCTGGAAACTTCCTCACTGATTAGATCTGTTTCTTTAGACCGTAGATCCGTTTGTGCGTATTCAATTATATTAGAGCTATTTGTGAAATATTTGTTTCTCGGATCCGGCTTAGGACTTAAAAGTTTTATCTTAATACCAGTCTTTTTGTAATGATGAAATAACTGCAGAAACTGGGTCAGTATATGCTATCTAGAACAAGAAGCCAGCTTGTTTGTTAGTTGAAGATATGTGAATTCTAAGGACTAGGTTGGTGGTTGTGACTTGTAAATTTATTATAATTGATACCTTATTCTCTCTCTCTCTCTCTCTCTCTCTCTCTCTCTCTCTTGTCGCGGTGATTAGTGATGTTGTATTCTAACTAAGTATCGTTATAATTTGATTTTTCTGTGATGAAAAAATTCCTATAGATAGATCTATGAACGTGATGGTTAAGCAACGGGTGGTCCTTCCTACAATAAACTGATTTATAAATTTAGAGGCATTTTGAGTTGTTAGTGTTGATTCTTGCTGAGGTCATAAATATATCGTGTAATCTACTCGGGTAATGCGAAGTGGTCTAAAGTTTATCGAAAAAACTTCCGACTTTTGTGCGAAGTTAGTGGAGTTATCTGGATTTGAGTGGACAAGTATTGTACAAATCACGAGACAAATTTAATTGTAAAGAGTATGCTGTCGGTGCATGACTGTATCTACGATTATTATAAGTGATGTCCTATACGTGGCAGCTTGCATGCTACCTTTTAGACGGTCATGTTTTGCTGTGGCATGCTATGGAACCCGTGCTCGTCTTACGAATTATATTTCAGTATTATTGGTCATGGATTGACAGTTCGTTAATAGTATTTCTTTGCTGTCTTTGATTGGAACCATGTTTTTTGCAGCGATTATTTGTTCAAGCTTTTGCTGATTGGAGATTCTGGTGTAGGCAAGTCATGTCTTCTCCTTAGGTTTGCTGTAAGTTCTGAGCATCTGTCCTTTTTATTATTGTTTATATATTTCCTTTCTTATTTTGCAATTAATGAAAAAGAATTTGAATATTCCAAATTTATGAAATATTATAGATGCATGCTCTACATATGGTGTAAGTAGTATTATAACTTTGGACCCTCTGGTTAGAAATAAATATACGGTAGTGTGTCTATTGGTGGAGGTTGCAGTGCAAACCAACAGTTTTTATTGAATTTGTTTTAAGTAGTGGAGGTTACCCTGAATATTTTATTTTGTTGTGAAACAGGATGATTCATACCTTGATAGCTACATCAGTACCATTGGAGTGGACTTTGTAAGCATTTGTATTTAGCATTAACCTAATCTCCATTTTATTTTCAGCACAAATATGCAACTAATTATTTACCACGCCCCCTTTTATAGAAAATCCGCACTGTGGAGCAGGATGGGAAGACTATTAAACTTCAAATTGTAAGCACATGATCTTTGACTTTAATAAATGTTATTTGTGTTGTGCTTTGCCTTAGACACAAATTGATTATGTGTCAATTTGTTTTGTACTTCTAAATTACATCTTGTGAAATTGTCTATTACTGGAATACTTGTATAATCAATTTGAGAATGCTTAGAAAATGCTGAATCTGAGTTATCACTCACGTACTCAAGAATCTCTTTATTTATGCTTAATGTAATAATCATGTAGTTCATTGGCTAAGACTCTTAATCCAAGTTGTTTTCTGTCACCAATTTGTAGTAGGTCCGTTGAACCTGTATTATTTGAGGATTTAAGGTTACCCGTGAAAAAGTGGGAAATTATTTGTTTAAACACCTGTCCCATTTATCTGGGATCGTTGCTTTACTCTATTTTGTGATTGTTGACAGATTTTTCTACATTTTTTTACCATATAGTGGGACACTGCGGGCCAGGAACGTTTCCGGACAATCACTAGCAGCTACTATCGTGGGGCTCATGGCATTATTGTTAGTGTTTTAAACTGGTTCTCCTTCTTGAGTTAGTTTCCTTTGGTTCTTTGGAAAATATTGTTGTAATCATGTTGCTTTTTTTTACAGGTTGTTTATGATGTCACTGACCAAGATAGCTTCAATAATGTTAAGCAGTGGCTGAATGAAATTGACCGTTATGCAAGTGAAAATGTTAACAAGCTTCTAGTTGGAAACAAGTGTGATCTTACAGCAAATAAAGTTGTGTCCTATGAGACAGCAAAGGTAATTCTAAATTTTAATTTGTTTCATCGTGTATATTTCCCAGCAACATGTCTTACTTTTGTCTAATGTTCTGAAGTTTGTGCTTTCTGCTCTTATCTTTGAAGGCATTTGCGGACGAAATTGGAATTCCGTTCATGGAAACTAGTGCTAAAAATGCCACTAATGTAGAGCAGGTTTTCATGGCCATGGCCGCTGAAATTAAAAACAGGTCAATAAAGGACCTCTTTTTCCCCTTCTACTAATTATTGCTATTCATTTTGTTTTTAATGATGTGAATTTAAATGAAATTTATTAAGTTCCTTTAATGGGTAGTGTTCAGCTTGATATGATCTCTTTGGTTCTTTTCCACAGAATGGCAAGCCAACCAGTGAACAATGCCAGGCCTCCAACCGTCCAAATTCGAGGACAACCAGTGAACCAGAAGGCAGGTTGCTGCTCGAATTAGAGACGAAGTATTTGTGATTTTTAGACGTTTATATGTGTCTCACTGGCATGTAAAACTAGTTTTTCACATATTGCTTTTTTATATGAAGATTGTTCCTCATCATTTGCTCCTTGTCGTTAAGTCGTTGTTAAAACTTCCATTCTTTTCAGTGTATTTGATTTAAGAAACATTTGTACAAAATTAGGAATATTGGTGAATAGCAGTATTTGCCTTGTTCTTTCTTCTTTCTTCCATGCACATTCACCTCATTTCAACGGCTTCTGCATACATTGTTCTCACTTGTCTCTCTCTAAGGGAGTAGAATCTTTTCTTCAATTTCATCCACTCTTGTAAGTCTACAAATAAAATAATAGAAAACTGGATTTTTATAATAAAAAAGTTTGCTAGTTATTGGCGTTTTTCTTTAGATTTTGCTCTTTTATTATCTTGTCAATATTCTCTCTTTGCCCTCTTTATCGAGTATATAATAAGTTTGGAAATAAAATGTGGTATTTGAAAAATATGCCATGAATTCACTAATTGATTGATCCATGTGAATAAATTATTTAAAAATTTAAACTTAATATCTATGTTATGTCTCTATTTTTGTTTGTTAATTTTATTTGAAGTGAGATTATTTTTTTTAGAATTTTAATGGAGTCCCTTATATTATAATTTAGTCCTTTTGGTTAAAGACGTCTAAATAGTTAACGGCTAAATATTCAGACGAACAATCATTGAATAATATGCCTAATTGACGGGACATTTAAGACATACTGAGGTGAATTTATATTTTTTGAAAGTTATTTTATGATATTAGGGTTTTTATTTTCTGATATCATGATTGTTATCATACACTAATTAAAGTTTCTTTGGCTAAATTTATTCGCTCAAGCAAGAAAACGCATGAGAATCAAATTGGGGATTTTCTCTTCTCAAACACTCAAAAAGTCATTTTTGGAGTGATAATGGCTTTGTGGCTCGAACAACAGCCTCTTGGCGGCGAGGACAGTGACACTGTGGATGTGCTCTTCTTCCTCCCTTTATAGCGTACTGGTTTGCACTACAACAAACCTTTCTTCTCCCTTTGTTTTCTGGTTTGGTTCACTTCGCAGGAGGGAGTCGTGATCTTTTTTCTCTTTATTCTTGATCTAGTTTGTGTCGTAAGGGAGAGAGCTTCATCCCTCTTCTCTTTGGTCTTGTCGAGGGTTTGTAGGAAGGGGATACACGTTCAGGCGAGGCAGAGGCGTGACGAAAGCGCCCAAAGGCATGGCGGAGGCGACGAGAGTGCGACAGAGGCGACGAGAGTGCAGCGGAGGATTTCAGTTGTACATCAAAATTTGGGGATTTCTATTATGATTATCTGATTTCTTCTGCGAGTTAAGATGTAAGATTTTGTTGAACTAAATTTGGGGTTTTCCTATTCTTCGATTAAGGTTGATGGTTGTGGTATTCATCTCTTGAATCGCGAGTCTTGTTTTGTTATCTGATTCTTGGTTATTTTTTGATTGCACAGGTAGTGTCCATGGAGAGCTGGTGAATGCCATCATGGGGTCGAGGTTGGTCTGATCGTAAAGACTCATTGTTAGATAGTCTTAAAAGAGATTAATAATAAAGCAAGAGAATTAAAAATAAAAACCCTAAAATCAGAAAATAACTTTAAAAAAATATAAATTCACTTCACTATACCTTAAAAAAATAACTTTAAAAAAATATAAATTCATCTCACTGTAAAAATTACGTTAAACATTTTAAAAAAATAAATCCCTCAATAACCAAAAAAATAAGAACCAACAACATAAATTACAATATAAATAATTACATTAAACATTTAAAAAAACAAATCCCTCGTTAACAAAAAAAAAATAGAAACGAACACCAAAAATTTATTATGATGTCTCCTTGCTGTCCTGACTTACAGTAAAACATAACGACTTTCCAGATTTTTCTCCCTGCATGTCGGCATATATACTTTGTTTCAGTTTCTAAATGGAAAATACTCGTACATAAAAAAAAAATTGAATTGATCAATACATTGATATATTTAAAAAGAGAATAAAAGTAATAAATTTATAGAATATATAACGTGATAAAAAGAAAAAGATATGAAGAAAAAAATAAATATATAATAGACATCTAAAATTAAATAAAATTAATAGGTTTATAATGTATGTTATAAAAGAATATAATAGATTTAGAGTTGCTCCTTTCTAAAGTAGGACTACGGTTTTTCGTTCGAATATACAATGAGGCCAAAATTATGGGTGAGTGGGACTGATCATTCTGGAAACACTAGGGCCAATGTACTTCCCATCTTAATAATGATCAATCAACATATTAGACAGTTTTAAATAAAAAATCAATTTGGGGGTAAGACTCCCAAGCAAGAATGAGTATAGTAGGACTTTTTTTTTTTACAATGTTAGTATTAGTATTTGTAAATGGATAGAATTAAATTTATTATTTATCTTATCCTTCATTTCAAAACCTACCAAACTAATTTTATATTTTTAAATTATTAGTGGGGAGAATTACATTTACAGCCTTCTCTCATTTTCCTTTTCATTTTTACCATTTAACCATCCTTAGATCCCTCATGTATGATGGGTTTTTGAATGAGATTAAACCTCAACAAGAGACACACCCCTTTCAATCAGGATCCAGGACAACTTGAAATCATATTTTGAACAAGAAACAAGCTGCAATACCTAATAAGGCTCGCACACCTGACCCCAATCTACATTCCTCGACAACAAGCTACCATGGCTGTCCTAAACCACCGCACACCATACCCAAAATTACTGCATTCTTACCATTACATTGTATTGCTTTGTTATAGTTCATGCATGACACTACTTTTGGTTTCAAAGTGGTTCAGGAAATGGATTTGGATATTTTTCTGTTCATGGTTAACAAAAGAGTCTTGTTTAATTTATCTAACCATTTATTTATTTATTGGTTTAATACATCATTTTGTTCTTACTTTTGGGAGTTTGGTTCAAACGGATCTTACTTTTCGAAAAAGTTCAGTAAGATCGTCCCATATTTCGTTTAAAAATGTTCAATACGATCATTTTTGCTGACGCCGTTAAAAATCTAACGATGTAGATGTCACCGTGGCCAAACCTGAGTGAGTTGTTATGTTTGATGATTACGTGACATCTGAAATGATTAAGGAATCGGGGATCGGGGATCAATGTTAAGGGATCGGGGTTCGGAGTTCGGAGTTCGGAGTTCGGTGGTCGGTGGTCGGTGGTCGGTGGTCGGTGGTCGGTGGTCGGTGGTCGGTGGTCGGTAGTCGGTGGTTCGGTGGTTGTAGCCTAACCTTAAAGGCCGTAGTACATCCTAAGACAACATCTAGATCCTCTAGAAAACACTTGGGATCGTCCTCAGCATTCTAATATTCAGTTCTACAACTTGTGCAATTACAAATTTATTAGTCTTCCTTCATAGTAGGAAAATATTTTTTCTATAATATAAAGTGCTTCTTAAAATCTTGTAACTCAGGTACATCATCACCCATTATCAAGTGAAACTGACCATGGTCCTATTCAAAAATAATTACTTTAGCTAAAAGAACAAAAAAAACCACGAATAAGTTATCAATCTGTTAAAACCTTATGCAGGATTAAGTGTTACACGATTTGTCTTCCAAGAAGTCATGAATTTTAGACAATACAAATTCCACCACACCCATGACATCTAAATTGTAGAAAATTATAAACTACATCAGCAAGTAATTAGAAATAAATATATCTATCAAGGAAGAACATATATATGCTTTTGAAGAAATCAACAATATACTTTACCAATCAACAAATCAACATAGTATTTTCCATGATATCCTTTATACTTCGCATACACTAAATTCAGCTCATGTTCTTTAAGATTTTAAAATTATACATTATATAACTTTGAACCTCTTATCCTCCCACAAACCCATATCTTCCTTCTTAATCATTGCAGGTATCACCCTGACCATCATAATATTTATCATGTTATATATATATATATATATATATATATATATGATGAAGATTTGATATACATTAAGCACAAAGTTTAAGTCATGCATTGATACTTTAGATTACTATGTAAGAATCATCTCCATATATTTCACAACAAGATTCAACGTTTCTCTTCTTGATCATGTCAATTTTGTTTTTGTCTAATACACGATGGAAACAGTTGAAGAATCAATTTAATGAAATAAAAATACAAACTTGAAGCCAAAACCACAAAGATACACACGAAATAGAAGTTGGGTTATAAAATACGTAACTTAATAAACTCAATGTTCGCCAAATCTTTAACAAAAACAGAGTTCGATTAACAAAGTAGAAGTCAAGCTACTGAGTTCTATACATGTAAATAGAAGGAATAAGTAGAAAGAGACGAAGAAAGCCAAAAGTTGAGAGATGAGGTCCAAAAAGGAGAAGAAGATGAACATAGAAAGCGAAAAAGTGGACAAAGTAGGAAAAGTATATGTGGATGACTAACCTTTCACACGTCCAAAGATGCATAGAACACGAAAAAAGATAACATAAATGAAGGCTGATATTTGTTTGCAGAAAAGGTAAAAAAAGAAGAACAGGAAGCGGGAGAAGCAGAGATGGTCTGATATTATATAGAAGAAGAAGGTCCAAACCATTCAGACTCACGTGAAGCGGAAAACGTTAAAAGACAATACTCCCACTCATTAGTATGATAGTACCGAGAAGAAGGCCATGCTAAACTGGTAATTCAAATGGGTCAGTTCAAATAACGAAAAAACCCTTATTTTAGACAACTGTCAGTTGATTAGGATGGCTTAATTAGTCATTTACCTAATGAGGTAATTTTCTTAGCTTTCTACCAATGACCATCTTCTGCGTATTAAAAGAAATAATATTGTTATCACCTATAAAAATCCATAACAATAATAATAAATAAATAGAAAGAATTAGAGTGGCTGTGTCTGCAAACCGCCACTATTTTAGACCGCAAATGTATGCAAAGTTCTAACCGCCACTTTTTGACAAGGTAAATGTCTTTGTTTAGTCTTGTTCCTTCCTCTTTTCTCCTAACCATTCTTGGTTTCCTTCTCTTGCTTTTTTGAGCTTGTGTGCACACCTCCTCCTTTAGCCATCAAAATTCATCATTCTTGCAACAAAGAAAATTACCCAACAAAACAAACCTCAAGGCCAAACCTTAAAAAGAATCAAAGCCTACCTTGCCTTTCAAGAACTTTTTTCCTCCTAAACTAAACTCAATCCTCTCGGCCTCCTTAGATTAGCAACATCAGACCTTCATAATTAAAATAATTTTCACCTCATGCTTCTCTTGCTTGGCCGAAATATCAAAGCAAGTTAGGATCCAAGAATCCTTCAAGTATTCAAGAAACATTATCCTAATCTCTCCTAATAGCTTCCACAACCTACGGTTGCGCTTACCTCTAAGTACGAATCAAGAAATTTAACATAGCCGAGAGCAACCTCACCGTGAACCATCAAGTACCCAGCCAGACCATGTCCAACCAAGAAAGCCTTCAATAACTCACGAAGATTCCCAACTGGTGCAAGTTCTTACATCCAAGAAGGTTCTCTAAAGTCATGAAGCTTGAATGGAAGATCCAACCCAACAAGAGTCTAAGAAGGTCTCTATCACTTTGAGTGCAACCGTCAACAACATAATAAATGGTCAATTGAAGAAGCAAGGGCAATTAGGATTGAATATACTAGGTCAAGTCTCAATAAGGGTGCGTACATTTGGATAAACTTTTGAAAACGGTACTTCTGCTTTAATATTAGTTTATTATTGGAAAAGCAACTAAGCACCAAAACTACTTTTTTGGTTTTTTTTTCAAAAATAAAAAATATCTAATCATCAGACAAATATTTAAAAATTGTGCGGGAAGGAAGTAACCTTTTATCTTACAAGATTTAACTTTTCCCTACATCCTATGACTACTTCATATGTTGTAGGGGCTCAAATCAATGACAGAAAAATATTGCAGTATGGCCATTATGGATGCCAATCAATTATTTGTGTGCCCAACTTTATGACATGTATACAGGAAACAACAATAATCTTCTTTGACATATGAAGAAGAGTACAAAACTCAAAGCACAAAAGTTCACTGAGGTAAAGCTCCAACATTACACAATACAAAAACAAAAGTTATTATTTATTAACAGGATAACAAGGAACTAACCTCACTAAAGCAGAAGAAATCCATCAAACCAACAAGTGATCGAGCTTGATCACGACCAATATGCCGACTGCCATATATATCATGTATTTCTCTTTGATTTAGCTGTAAAATTATTCAATGGAAAGAAATTGATGCAAAAAAATAAATATCTTTTACTGGCACTATTTTAATATATGAAAAAACAGACAAACCATGTTGGCTGACGTTTATCAAATATAACTACCATTTAATTTGCCAATGTGAATTTTCAGAACCAGGAAACAATTCATAGAGTTTAAAACCAAGTTATAAAGAGGTGCATTCAACTGCCAATGAAACAAAAACAATGAGTTCCAAATACCTTCCGTCTAGAAGCATTCATTCAGATCAATCCAACCATAATCATAATTATATTATGTATAAGGTTATCTATTTATCATGTTTCTTATTTATCATGATTGTATACTTTAATTATATTATATAACCATAATCATAATTATATTATACTCTAATTATCATGTATCCTTTATCAATTTATTCTTATAAATAGAAGATTATGAGAGGATTAAACCCAAGCAAACCTCCGAATACCTAAGCTGAAAGAAACAAAAGACAAGTAAAAAAATAAAAACACACAGCCAGAGCTCTGTGAGAGCTAACCTCACCAACCAAATGCTCTTTGACAAGGTCAAAGTCTGCAAATGCGACGAGTAATGCGCCAAAGTGTAATCATAGTTGAATCCATAAACTTGCAATTTATCCAATTCCAAGTTCCTATTCACATATATGCCTAATCTAATAAACATAAGATTAAAAAAAACAAAAAAAAACTATCCAACATAATTCCGAAAAGAAATATTAAAGCAACAAACCTTTAGGATTTATATTCGACATTCTTCTGAGCGCATCTGGAATATCTGTTTAAAGGTTTCGAAGTATGGATATCTCTTCCTCATCGGGCTTCAGTAAACAAGGTTGCGAAGATTTACCCTTTTACGCGCCCATTCCCAAGGAGTTTTAGTTTTTATACAACCACTATTGATCCTATCCTGTTTCTGAAAACTACTGAACTGTCCAGTTTAAAAATCTCGTCCTTCATTTATGTTTTTGTCTTTTATAAAAGTGTTAAAATTAATAAAAAAAAATGTATATTTTATTGTCTGTGTGATTATAGAAATTTTTTTTCCTGCCACTAAAAATGAATTAAAAAGACAAAAAAACAAAAAGGAATAATGATACTAAGCACAACAGATAGAATAAAAATAAAGGTAAAAATATTGATAAATAATAATATAACTAAATAAGTATTTATTTGTTTGTTTATAATTATAATTATAATTATAATTCTACTTTAAAATGAATGAGTAGATTCTAACATTAAAAAGACTACTGTATTTAAAAATTAAATATATAAACTATGTTAATAAACAATTTAAATTATAGTGTGAAGTTGTTTTTAGTACTAGATGAATACATGATTAAATATTAATATAAATAAAAAATGTAAAAATAATTTAAAATGACTAAGAAAATTATTTTCACCTAATTATAAAAAGTGTATGAAATATCTCTACACGAGATATTGAAATTGAGAAACTAAAAAAAGAATGTAATGATAAATACATTCGTTGAGGTGACGATAAATTCATTAAAGGATGAAGATATTAAAGACAAAATTAAGAAGGAAAAGATTACATAAAGAATCAAAATAAGAGGAAATTGAAATAAAGCTAACATGGGAGTGAGAATTGAAAAATGATTGAGAATTTAAAAATTTCATTGAGAAAGACGTCTACTAGATATGATTGAAAGGTAAAGTTTGCAAGATCGAAATAAAAGTTAAGACATGTAATAATTACTATAAAATACGAGCTTAGTAGCCATAACATATATGGAGGAGACGATTTTTAAATAATTATTACGAATTGTGTAATTTTATTTTGTTTATTTTCATTTAACTATAAGAGAAAATGGAAAACAAATATAAAATAAATTCTTTCTATACAAAAAATTATGTAATAAATTGAATTTACAAATTAACCATTACAAAACTTAGGATAATAGCAAATATAATAATAATTGTTATAAATCTAATAATAATTGTTATAGAGGTTAAGATAAATTTATTAAATTTATTGAAGGAAGAAAATATTAGAGACAAGATTAAAAACAAGATGATTATACAATAAAAATAAAAATAAAAAACAAACAAATTTATTCTTCTAATTTAAGAAATTACAACTAAATCAACAAAAGCTTAAAAAAAGGAGTTCCTAAAGAGATTATATATTTTAAAAATAATATAACTAATTCATAATAAAATTATTTATATTAAAAAAAATTAATATTAAAATAATTAAATTTCATTATTTTTAAACAATTATTACTTTTAAAATGTCAATTTTTAAGTCTTTACATATACTTTCGTAAAATAATCTAAATTTAAGCAGTAAAGTAATAAATAATTAAGTTCAAACATTAAAACAAAAATGAATGTTTAAGTTTTAAAACAATGCCACTAGTTTCATTTTTCTATCACTAATGTGACAAATAAGCTACACTTCAATAACTTCATTTTAATTTTAATACTTCCAAGAATTTAGTTCACAACGAATTACGTTTTCAAATAATTTGGTGTATCCTTACATTTTTCTTTTGGTCCTAACCTAACGTTCGATAACTTTAAAGAACTATCGTACATAAGATAGTATATTTAACTATTGAAATTATAATTATATATTCTTTTAAAAAAGTACTACGCAGAATTTTATACATCTAGCATAGCCCTCATTATATCAAACAAAATGATTAAAACATCTAAAAATTCTGAAGTTAAAAAATAGTTAATGAAATGCATTTCTATTGGCTGTTTTTACTAAATCAATCTCGGAAACATTTTTTTTTTGGAAGACCCTCACCCAATTCTATTCTGGATAAGATTTTCCGGAAACTTTGATGGGATATAAGAAAAAAATTGATAGGTTGCAGGAAAAAAAACAGCCTTTTTTTTTATTTTAGTTGTAGCTGGCTGCCCTATAAGGGCAAGGGCTCGTTTCCTAAACCATAAAGACAGTTGAACAAATTTGATTATACGAGAAACTAAATTTCCTAGGGAAATTAACCATTTGTTGCTTCATGAAAAGCTTCAACTTATTAGGTGGTCTGCAGTTCATGCATACCTCTAACCCCTATTACTCACCTTTCTTGCCAAATGAACAAAAGAACAAAGACTCATAACGAACCAAATACAACCTCCTACATATTGTCAGGGCGATCCGTAATGGGGAATGGATTCTTCCTTCTCGATACTATCTCTGATGCCCAAGCTTTGCCAGTTTCAGTCTGGAACTTCCCTGCAAAAGGGTAAAGTTTTCCCCCAACACATTATCTAACCATAAAAAGCAGAAAATGGATACTTCGTAAATAGGTGAAAAATCAATCAAACATTTTCTAATCCAAGATCAACTATTACCAAGTGAACTAAAATATGCAGAATATCAAAGTCGTGGGATAAATTCACAAATCAAGTAAGAGACTTAGAAATGTCGATTTTGAGATGTTATATATGACAATCAATCTCATGTTAGCAAGCAGTTACTGCTGAGGCTTAATGTTGTTGTTCCACACACAAAAAAGGGCAGGTAAGAGAAAATCATAAATGTGGAATTTCTTCTTATTAACAAACCACGTAATATCTAGCTTCAATCGTTCAATTTCCGAATACAAAGTAATAAACCACACTTAGAAAAAAATTCATACCAGCAATTGACCGGAAAAATTCTTCCAAATTTTTCCCCTGCTCTGCAAAAAGTCAAGAAAGAGAATTCAGAATATCTAAACCATGAGTATTATAACACTGAAAAAAATAACCAAAATACCCCTTCATTTCAATGTTTACTAATATAAAGTTTTAACTCTAAATGCAACATGTACTAGAATTAAAAACCAGTAGGATGCAACCTGTATAATTCCCCACAATATCATTACAACTGAGAAGTCAACACGTTATAAGTAGATGGTAGAGGATATTCTATTCAATCTAACCGAAGAAGAAACATATAAGGTTATTATTTTTTAAATTCTATGAAAAAGGCCCAACATTGCATAAAATAACTGATTACAAACATTTGTATAAAAAATATATGAATGCGCATTTAAACAGTTGTTTGCCCTCATCATTCTTATTTTAATATAACATATCATTAATGATATCCTATAGACAACAAATTCCGAAAAATTCTAGCCAAAATATTAGATATAGTTGATAATCTGTCAAGGAGAATGATAAAACTCCCACGCCTCTGACCCTCCACCAAGCTTGTCTTAATTATTGAGACCATCCACTTGGTCCAGGAAACCATGTGCCCAAAACTCAACATCACTTCCCTTATACAAGTTCCTTGAACATATATAGATTAATTTGTAGATATTTATTATAAGAATTGTCAAACTATCCAGATGATTTAAAAAGGCCTTAATATGATCATAACAAAGTTAAAAGATATAAAGAAAAAAAAATTCAAAAAATTGTCTCACCATCTTCGTATTCCAAAGCTTGGAGTATCATCTCAACCTGTATGGAACAGAATTTAGAGAATCGGGATAACTAATTGTGAATATGGCAAGACTCAAAGGCATGCAGGCAAAAATGTGACAATAATTTTAAATAAATTAAAATCATCTGCCTGATAGAATATTAATAATAAAATGAATCACAATATCTCATTATTAAAATGAATCAAAAAGTAATCCTGAGCCTAGCCCACTTGGATGGGACATGGCAAGTTCTCAGGATAAGTTCAATAAACCCTACAGCCCCCCATCCCCCTCCAAATGGAACAGCCCTTTCTCATTCCCCCACTTTCCACTTTCTCTCTTCATTCTCTATATTCCCCTCATGGGACCTATTGATCACATAGGCACAAAATTACACACAAGTCAAAAGTTAACCTATGACTCGCTGAAAGACATTAGCAGAAAAACCACCAACCTTGTCAAGGTCCTTCACGAATTTAGCTTCTAGAGAAAAATTTGATTCATACTCCATCCACAACTTAGTTATTTCCGTCGCTTCAATATGAAAATTCAAATAAAAACCAAGGGGTGTGAGTTTTCTCCATCCTCACATTAACAAACTCATGTACAGACTACAGAGTGAAAAATACCTGCAGATCCTCCTCCAAGTACTTCACACATATGATCTAATGCTGTTTTTTCGAGATAAGTCTTTTCTTTTTTAGACACACCATCTATTGGCGTTATGTCTCCAATAATTGCTGTTAAACAAAACACCAAAGTGAACAAATGAAACTGCAAACCTGAACTCAGACAAGAACGCATGAGAAATGTGATGATATTGTAAAACACTTATATTAAAGCTTCTAATAACTTGAAAACCCAAATTATGCTTCCATAGTAAACCAAAAATAGGGGTTATGAAAGCATAGTGAATTTACATGTAGTACTAAGTAAAACTTATTTACACATGTGGACTTCTAGTAGTTTTGGCATTTATCAAGTTCTCATCGTGTGAAACATGAAAACAGTAAAATAGAGGGCAGAAATGCATGTGCAATAATGTATATTAGTTTCTAGATCACTGATCGCTTGGCATCATAACATAACTTGTTGCAGTCAGGATTTCCATCTAGAACACTATATATTACATAACGAATCTAATTCAAATTTCAAACCTAAACTTTACCTTGTATTCACTCAATCTCGTCCATTGTTTCAAGTTTATTTACATTTCCAGCAGAAGTTAGCTTAAATTGTTCACAAACTCAATCTCGTCCACTGTTTCAAGTTTATTTACGTTTCCACCAGAAGTTAGCCTAAATTGTCCACAATATTATATTATTATTAGTAACAATGCTTTAGGCTTCCAGAACCACTTTAACCAGGCATAGACAATTAACTGAAAGCAAGTGGCAGATTAGCATACCTTCTGCAATGTCATGGACAATAGCCAATTTAATGCACCTGAAATAAACGAACACAAACAAGTTTCAGGAAACCTACCTCTCTTTATATTATTGCCCATTTCATTACAAAAATAAAGTCATTAAGAAATGTATAATCATCTAATAGAAAAGGAACGTGAATTTACTTGTTTCGGTCAAAACCCGGAACATCTGGTGCAATTAAAGCCATCAAACCCATTCGATACATGTGATCAGCAATAGATTCTGGATTTTTAACACCTTTTAGTGACCATCCTGTTCTCTTTGTTGTCTGTTTTACATACCACACAGAACTCAAACAAGTCAGAGTACTGTAAATTAAAAGCAGGCAAAGCAGAAAAGACCAAACGAAGCTGCGCAAGTGAAATCTAGCTTTTATTGAAATCACTTAAAGTCAAGTAATACAAACAAATTCCACTCTGAAAAACAAAGTACTACATTACAAAATAGAAAGCTCGTTTACAGATAAAACACCTTGAGGTTTTGACAGAGGGAGAGGAAGTCAATGACGGAGGAAGTAGAAGGAGCGCCATTGCGAACCACGTCGTCAGAAGGTGAAGCAGCCATGTGACAAACCCTAGTGCAAGAAGATTCAAGAAGGTAGCAGAAAGAAAAAGGAAAGGAAACACGGGAAATAAGAGGGAATCACATCCCACTCTCAGCCAACAAATTCCTTTGGATTGGCTTCTCTCCAGATTTTGAGGAAAGTAACTGTGATTTGGTACAATGTATGGAATAATACATAATGAATTACGGAAAAAAATTATCGGTAATAATTAATTTGTAAGTGTTAAAATTAATTTTAAACATATATATGCTGAACTATTTCAAATTTTATATAGACGATATTAATAAAAAAATCTAACTAACTGTAAGATGAAATCTATTTTATAATAAAAATGTTTTATAAATATAAACAGAGGTAAATTATTCAGATATAGTATAATAATGTTGATGATAAGTATAATATAAATAAAAATCATATAACCAATAATTAACATGAATGTGTATTTGATAACATAAAAATGTATAGCATGAGGCATGTGTTTTTAGTATAAGTATCACTTGCATCATCTTCATGTTTATTGTAAATTCCTGGTAAATATAATGAATTTTATATATTTAAACACATTCTCTGGAAAGTAAAATAAATTATCATGGTACACTTTATTGAGTATAGTTCTTGAATGTGTATTTATTTATGGTTAGCTACACATAATCACTCTTGATAAAAAAAATATAGAAATAACATTATAAGTTAACTTAAATTTAAGGTGATAATGATAAAATGATAAAAGAAATATTTTATTTAATTTTGTCATGCACAATTATGTATTATTTATATTATTAATTATATCATACTAAAAACTAATATTTTACCTAGTCCAAAAACTTTAAACAACAAAAGTATAAATTAAGAATAAGAATGAATTCATTATAATCCAAATCCACCCCCAGTATACAAAAATTTACTATTTCATTATTTAGGCTTTGTTCTTTTGAGATAATTTTGGGAAGATGATTTGAATGAATTTGAGTGGATTTGAGGATAATTTTTTTTTTTTTTAGTGAATTTGTGGGTAATTGAGAATAGATTTGGAAGTAAAGTTTGTAAGAATTAGTGTAAGATTTGATTGATGGAACATATTTAAAAAATTTGTTTAATTGGTATAAATTAAAGATTACCAAAATGCCCCTAGTTATTAAAGTAATATAAAATGATATTTGTTGATGTTATATTTAATTGTAAAAAATGTTTATAAAAAGTAAAATATTAAAAATACTTAATAAAAATAATTTTTAAAATATAAAAACATTAATAATTATTTAAACAATACCATATTTTAGCTTAATATAATTTGAAGATTGCCTCTAATAATAATAATTATTATTATTATTATCGTTATTATTATTATTATTATTATTATTATTATTTATTATTATTATTATTATTTATTTTTTTATTTTTATTTTATTATTATTATTATTATTATTATTATCAAGCATGAATGATTTGGACATGAATCTCTGCATGGAGTTCATCATGAATCTATACTCACCAATTAAAAGTAGAAATGAAACAGAAATAAAATTATGAGAAAAAAGTGAAATATAATTATAAGAAGTTTTGTGAAATAAGTAAAAGTGGGTTGATCTTTTGCGCACCATATATGAAAGGATGAGAAAAGGTAGTTATCCCGCAATTACTAGCCACCTAAAGAGTAAATTCACTTCAAACGAACACAACATTAGTGGTATCTTAGTCTATATAATTTAAACTATCCTAGATACAAGAACATCTCTGACACGTAATATATGTTATTTTGCTTAATATACAAAATAGTTTACAAATCATACAAGAATTTTGACATGCAACCTTCTTACATATACATTATTTCTAAACATTATCTTTAAATCACAATGACATTATTTTATAGTATCATGCATCATTTAAATAAATTAAACAAATAAACATCTTTTGCTTCATTATGCATATCACAATTATTTGTTTCCTTTCATATATTTAATTATCTATGATGATTAAAATCATTAGCATAATAATCAATAATTACTTTTTATTATAATTTTAATTTAAATAATAACTATATGGTTTAATTTATATATCTATTTAATTCTAAGTAGAATAATTATTCTTGATAGTTTTTTTTTGTTGTTTAATACTTATTTTAGTCGTTCCCATTTGGTTATGTTTAAAGTAGTTCTACTTTTTTTTTCGATGTTCACAGTTGTCCCATATTTTGTAAAAATCATTTTAGTGAGTCCTTTTTTACTTACAGCATTATAACGTTAAGAATGTAATTGTCCTTGGCGGCCAAAAGTGAATGATTTGTCTAGTTATTGATTGTGGGACACGCTGAGGTCAATTGACTTGGTAATATATGTGAAAATGTTAAAAGTTGAAGTGATGGGGTAAAATGAAAGGGTTAGGGTTTATACAAGTTCTTCCCTGAAGTGAGCAAAATGATTGCAACGTTTTTTGGGTTTCCTTTTCTTGTGTTTTAGATCTTGCAAATTTTAGGAATTTTAGAGTAGGGTTTTGAATCAGGGTTGATTTTGTGTTTTGGGTTTTTTTCTTTGTTTGCGAATTGAGTTTCTTTTTCTTGGGTTGATTTCGCGTTTTAGGTTTTGGTGTTCATGATCTTGCAATTTGAAATTTTCTATTCTTGCTTTCTCAAATTTTGAATTTGGGATTTGAAGGTTTGCTGGTTGTTGAATTGGATTTTTTGGATTCTTGATTTTTCTTTGTTGGTTTAATATTGCAATTTGAGACTAGGGTTGAACTAGGATAGTGACGTTTGGAGTTTTGTTTATTTTTTTCTTTTTCGTTTATGTTTTTGAACTGAAAACGTTAATGGCGATTGCTCAAGTTGCGGCGAGGGAGGTACACGTTGGGGCAACCATGGGGTGTTGTAGTGACATTGAAAGTCCTTTCTTTAGTTGATTTTTCCTTATTTAAAGTCTTGCATATTTGTTGAGATTTTAGATGGAGATTTTCAACAAATTCTTTTTGCATTGGAAAAGGGAGAAATAATTGAAGGGGCAAAAGGAAAAAATGGAAAGAAAGGTTAAAGAGTGAAAAATCAAGAGAGACGGCAGAGGAAAGAAAGAATAAACAAATTAATTTGGATAAAATTAAGGAAATTGTCACGCCAATTGTCCTGAGTTTGTCACGCAATCAATAACTGGACAACTCATTCATTTTTGACCAAAGAACAATTACATTCATTCATTTTTGACCAAAGAACAATTACACCATTAGTGTTTTTAACACCGTAAACAAAAATATCAACTTGAACAATTTTTTACAAGAGGTAGAACAACTTTAAACACTTTAATCAAACCTAGGGATCAAAATATATATTAAACCTATAAATAACGTTGTTCGACGAATAATTATTACATATTCATTTTAGCTTTTATTACTATCTTTCACAGGTATTTAATTCGAGTATCGGAAGCAGTTCAGACATTGAAGAGCACCTAGAAGGATACATCTCAGTTTTCATCAACAAGCAAGAGGATACATCTCGAACCTTTAGCGGAGAAGAGGACCCAGAAGTGTTTCTTACAGAGTCTTTGTAGCCATATTTCGGCCCTGCAAGAAATCTGGCACATCCTTCCGGTTTGCCCAAAAGGTGGGAGGGAAAGGATGTAATGTCGGTTGTTGACCAAATAAAGTATACAATCAGCCATTCTCAAGTATTTGTGATGCGAACAGATTGGAGAAAAAACGATTGCCAGATGACTATCTATTGGATGGATACAACTAACACAAATGAATACAGAGAGGAAACTTACAACGGAATCAAGTTTTCGAAATTTTCAGCCTTAATATAGTAAGGCTACAAGGATCAGCAAGAAGGTAAAAAACTGCATAATGCTAGTACAAAGTTAAATATATTAGTAACAACATTGTACAATTCACTTCATTGAAACAACATGATAAGGATTGAAGATCTGGAGAAATTTACTTTATACGAATATGTTGAGATCAAATCTTTTACAAAAGTGACAAAACTTCTACTTAGAAACCAAAAAAATCTACTCAACCCATAATTTGTACGCTAGAATAGTTAAATAGCAACTGCTGTAATTATTATAAGGTAAAAAATAATTAACAGAGATTACGATACTATAAAAATCATTTAAAAGAAAAATATTATAAGAATGCTCCTTAGTTGATTGCAAGCTATGTTTATCCAAATAAGGCAAAACAGTCTCAGAACTTGAAGCATTAGCTTTTGTGCTTGATTACAAGTGGGTTTCTAATGTTTTTTCCTCCATTATTCTTTCATAAAATGCATTGTGGTCTTCATTGCTGCTCATGACATACCAAGGGAGCCGATGAAAAATGGTGATTGCCATTGATTTTGGCACGGCTATGGTGGCTTGGGGTTTAAGTAATGAAAATCGGGGTCAGGTGTGGGTTTTTTGGTTGTTTCCAGTTAAAATCATGATTCCAGGTTGTCCTCGTCCTGGTTTGAAGCCACTGCCGTTTGGTTCTGCGGCACGTTTAAGTTTTAATCTCAGCAATTAGATTAATCCTACTGTACTCTATTGTTTTTTACGAGTCTGTACTCTATTTTTTACTAATATGTACTCATTCTTGCAGGAGAGAGCTGGAGAGGATTCCGACTTGAACAAAACTCGACTCCAGTAAGCAACTTTCCACTCAGGATCAGTTTCCATACGACTATTGTTCAAGTCCGCCACAACCCATATAACCTTTGAATTGGAAGTTAATACAAGTTCGTCTATGTTTGTTGAGACTACATTTGGGAAAGCATTCATTTTTGGAGTGCCAACAAATTGCTTTCTCTTTAGTCAAAGACTGTCGAGCGACTGTAGGACTGATCAGGTGCCCATAAGGCAGCTAACAACAACTGTGGTTAAAAAGGACTTGGCAATTAATTTCCAGAATCACCGCCAATTAGTTCAACTGGAAATTAAATGTGATGCTACTGAAAATAAGAGCACTTTTCTGAATGTGTAGAATATTATTCCTTTCTGTATTCGAGAAATCAACTCGATCCAAGGTAAAGAGCATGCTTTGCTTTTGGAATAAAATAGCATACTCTTCAAGTCAATATCATTTTGCTTACTTACCATTATCAAGCTTACCAGTAATCCGTGCAGGAGCAGAATCCATCATTAAAATGATGAAACCTCGAGGTATCTCTAACTATGATTTCTCTTCCTTCTATAGCTGAGATGTACTTGGTTGCAGAATGGCAATCTCCACAAACTCTCAAGTTTTTGAATATCCGGATTGGAAGCCCTAATGGTACCTTAAGAAGTCCAAATGCAATTGCCAGTTTCTCACTATGCCATAAAAGAAGCTGTTCTTTCAGCTCCTCTCCCACATCATGCAATGCAAATTCAAGATCTGGCACATAACCAGCTAATTTCATTTTCTTCTCCAATTCATTTAGCTTTGCATGTATAGAAGCCAATTCAGGATGCAATCTGTCGCTTGATCTAAACTCATGTACAACACTGTTTATTTCAATCCAACTATATCCCGGTGTCTTGACAACATTATTTTCTTTCATTGATCTTCGGATCTTAGCAACAAGCTCCCATCTATTTTGTGATGCATAAACATTAGCCAATTGAACATATCCAGTTGCAATAGTTGGATCAAGCTCGAGCAAATTTTTGGCAGCAAACTCAGCCAAGTGCAAGTTTTTATGTATCCTACAAGCACCCAAAAGTGTTCCATAAATGGCAGGATGGGGCCTAAAAGGCATACTTTTTATCAAATCTACAGCCTTAGCTAGCTTTCCAGCTCGACCAAGAAGGTCAACCATGCATGCATAGTGCTCTGGTTTAGTTTCAATTCCATAATCTCTTACCATTGTGTTAAAATATTGGACCCCAAGATCCACCAGTCCCGCGTGGTTACAAGCTAACAATACTGCTACAAAAGTAATCCAATCTGGCTTCATGCCTTCATTTTTCATCTCATCAAACAAATGAAGAGCTTTTTCACCAGCCCCATGTTGGGCATAGCCAGAAATCATTGCATTCCAGCACACTACATCTTTTCGGGAAATCTTAACGAATAAATCCCAGGCGTCCTTTAGATCCCCACACTTGGAATACATACTAACCAATGAAGTCCCAGCAGTCGTATCACTACTCAATGGAGACTTACAAACTAACTGATGAACTTGCTTACCCAGCTGCAATGCTGATAAATTACTACAACCCAACAAAACACTGGTCAAAGTCAAAGCATTAGGCTTAACTCCAGTTTCTAACATTATCCTGAATAGCCTTAACCCATCCTCTGCCCTCCCATTCTCAACATACCCAGCAATCATAGAATTCCATGTTACCAATGTCCTCATTGTCATTTCTCCAAACAATCTTTCTGCCAGTTCAACCCTCCCAAACTTCATGTACCCAGTGATCATGGCAGTCCACGTGACCACACTCCTCACATCCGCAGCATAAAAGCACGCCACAGCAGAATCCAAATCCCCACATGCCACATATCCAGACACCATGGCACTCCAAGACACGCAGTTTTTCTCTGGCATCACCGAGAACAACCTCTGAGCCTCACCCATAAGTCCAACCTGCGCATAACCTGAAATCATAGTGTTCCACGAAGCAACATCCTTCACGGGCATGCTGTCAAAGAAGCAACCGGCATCATGGACACCAAAATGATGCCAATGACCTGCTAACATGATGTTATAGGACACAACGTTGGGTTGAGGAATTTTCTCAAACAGCTGGCGAGCGTGTTCGAAGTTGCCGACTTTCTTGGAGTAGGCAGCGAGGATGGAGTTCCACGTGACAGTAGACTTTACTTTCATGTTGTCAAACACACGAACAGCGGAATCTAAGTCACCGCATCGAACGTAGCTTGTGATGAGCTTGTTCGATGCAATGATGTTATCATTAAGCTCGCGTTGATGAGAGTGTGTGGACACATGGTGGTGACTTAGGGTGGCAAAAGTGAGGTTTTGGTGTTTGCTTAGTGCTGCAAAGGACAAGGATGACAAAGAATTTCGCTTCCTCGTCCTTAATAAACGTAAATGAAACATGTATCAAAGGTGCACTGTGTCTGACTCTTTTGTTTCAGCATCACATGAAAATGGTTCCGATGTCTCATCAATCATCTGTCGCACTGAAAAGAAAAGCAAAAAAAACATTAAAAAGACTAAAAGAAAAGCTTCCATAGAAAGAAAAACAAAACTTCCGTTGCCGGGACTTGAACCCGGGTCTTTCGGGTGAGAGCCGAATATCCTAACCAACTAGACTACAACGGATTTATTGATTATATATCAAATTATTTATTAATTGTAATATCAGAAAAATATTATTAATAAACAAAAGTTTACTTTGCCCGGACTAAATTCCGATTTTTTGGGATGAAAGCTGAATATCCTGACCAACTACACTACAACGGCTTGTTGACATGTAAACCTCTTATTAAGAAATTTTGATAGTAAATTAAGCGCTCAAGCGATATGCAATGCGCTTAAACTTTGTGTTAAAGCCTTACATATTAGATTTTAAACAATCTAATATATTTTAAAATTTTGTGTAAAATAAATTAGTTTAAAATATGTTCGTGAATTAATTTTACAAATTAAAACATAAAATAAAAAAAAATGATTACACTTTTTTTTAAAAAAATGGGAAAACTAAATTGTAAATGGAAAATCAAAACACATAAAAAAGTTATAGGTTTACCTCATTTTCCGTATAACTGCAATAAAAAGTTAAAAGCTGAATTAATATGTAAATAATTGAACTATGCATTGAATATTATAATTTGGTGTTGTTTTTTCTTTTTAGTGGATACAACAGCACTTTGTTTGGTTTTGTTGCTATTATTAGGCTATTGGATGTAGTAGTTTCTTTTTTTTAACCCTTGCTGACTCGAAAGGTTGAAACTGGTGGGGACTGATGTCATTTGAATTTAGCCATTTCTTTTCAAAATAATCTGATTAGCACATGTTAAACTCAACTCTATTTAACAGACGTGTTAAGCTACGACTCGAAGTTTTTTTTTTTTTTTCCATTTCATTAATTCATTACAATTGGCGTGCCTTCACTTGAAATAACTATTCTATTAGTATTTAGGTTTAATTGCTTCCTTTGTCCCCAGTTTGGTTGAATTGTGTCAAATTCATCCTCATTTTTAAAAAAGTTTCATTGTCGTCCTGACGTGGTATAAAAGTGTCAATTGAATCCAAACATAGAAAAAATTTGTGTCAAAGTAGTCATTTTTCCTATATCTCTGTGTCTTCCTTTCATATGTCACTTCTCTGGAGCTATGAAAAGCCTTAAATTGGATAAGGTAAAATGAATATCTGTACTTGATTGTATGAAAGGAAGACACAGAGATATAGGAAAAATGACTACTTTGACACAAATTTTTTCTATGTTTGGATTCAATTGACACTTTTACACCACGTGAGGACGACAATGAAACTTTTACACCACGTGAGGACGACAATGAAACTTTTTTAAAAATGAGGATGAATTTGACACAATTCAACCAAACTGAGGACAAAGGAAGCAATTAAACCTAGTATTTAAAATTAAACATGAAAATCGTGCGTTAATTATTTGGAAAAGGTTGCTCTACTACACAATGTTTATGTTCTATTTCATAATTTGAGTCCGGACGAATGATTCTAGACAGACATTATTGACTTCAATAACATAAAATTATAAGAAAAAAGGATATCTTTGATTGAGGGATTACAATTGATGATAATTATTAAGATTGTGTTTAATCTTATATGTTGCATGGATGGCATGAGAAGGAAGGATTGCAATTCAATTATTTCAATTTGGATTCAGGTAAACCAGTATGAGTAATTTGTATTTAATTTCTAAACGATTATAATTTCATTATTTAAAATTTGTGGGGAAGTAGAAAAAATATAGTGGAACCACATTAAGTTTTGTTTCTTGGTGCTCTATATTTTATTTTACAATGACGATAATGAGATTTAAATTTAAGATCTTATATAATTTGTCAAAATCTTCAATCATTATGCCAAACTAGTGAGTTATCTCTGTACCATTTTTACTTCTTAACATTAATAACAGTTTATAACCAGCAAGAAGATAGTGGGAAGCGCCAAATTTGAGGTTGCACATTGCAATTGTTTAAAATGATTTTTTTTTTATTGACATGATGTTCTGATGGCTGAATAAGATAATATAAGTAGTAATTTGAGTAATCATGGCTTTAAGATTTTTTTTTAATGCTCCTTGTGTATTTAATAATTTTTTTTATACATTTGAGCAATGTGGAGTTCATGATGAAATTCTTAAAACTGGTAGAATAAAATTTAAATTACAAGATGGTAGTGTCCATATGTTTGGTGAGGTATAAGGTGTGTTCTTTAATATTTAAAAAGTTTTGAAAAGTTATCAAGGAATATGTTTAAGGTGTGAATTTTAAATTTAATTTAATATTATAAAAATTGGTTTATAAGATGTGATTTGTTTTTATTTATATATTATAAATTAATTTTATTTTTAATTGAAATTAAATATTTAATATATAGTGAATATGAGACTAAATACTAATGAATAATTTGATAGTAGTTAAAATAAATAAATTTTGTTAGAATAAGTTCAATTACTCTTACAATGTATTTGATGAAAGTTAAGTTGTTATTAAAGTTCAAATTCAAAAAGTAATTAAAGAATTTATCTAAAAGTTTTGTATCACTAAAATATTATAAATTGATTTTATTTTTAGTTAAATATAGGTGATTAATATATTTAAATATTATTTATTGATTTTAATGGTTATAATTCCATATATCTAGATTGTGTATGTTTTATTTTGTTATATAAAAATAAAACGGTTGAATATATGTTTATTATACCATATTATAATTGTATTACAATAAAAAGAAACATAATCAATAAAAAGTAGGAATTTTTAAAGACGAAATATTAATTTTTTCCTCAACCAATTGTATGAGTCAGTTTTGCACTAAAAATGCATAAAATATGATCGAAGTAAGGTAACAAGACAATACAAATTAAAAAATAATAATAATAAAATAGAGACACTTTTTTAAAATAAGAGCTCAACATTGATAATTGTTTCAGTAGAATAGTTGAGGCCGAGATGTAAGTATGATGAGTCACTTCTGCTCCTTCTAGTAAAAACACAACCGTTATGTCGTGCTTGATACTGGATCAGTTGATTCCGTGATTTGCAACATTATAGCCAGATATTTCTAACCGCTTGTTCTTTAGTTTATTAGGATTAATATGTCCATTTTGACTAAAATTGACCAAACGTTCTTTAGTTCAATCAACAGACAATCGTTACTGAATGATTGATGCCAAAAGCAGCGATAACAAGCATATGATGTCCCTGAACGATCGTTCTACCTAATGGGTGGACCATCATTCAGGGATGGTCATAAGATAGCTCGCTATTGTGTATTTTATTTATTTATCTTCAGTGATCGTTTGGGTTACCAGTCGATTGACTCAGATATTCTACTATACAATAACTAAAAAGATTTAGACATTTATGCTAATATAAACATTATTTTAAGTGAAATTAATCGGGAAAGTATTTTTTTTAAAGTACATTATATATGCAACCCCTTTATTATTATTGTTATAGATGAGAAAAAAATATATATTGTTGTTTAATATGTGACATGTGTGTGTTGAAGATGTTATCATGCATAAATTTGACACGCAGTTTGCTTGTTCAACTTGCTGTATTAGGTGATATGATGAGTGTACTTTAAGTACATATTACGAATTTGTTACTGTATTCATATCTTCATCATAATTTAAAGAAGTTTCTAATGTATAACTATTGTTCTGGATCGTTATTATTCTTATTTATTTTATAGATACTTTAACAAATATATCTATCTATCTATATCTATATCTATATATATATATATATATAATTAGTATTATTATCTTTCGTTTTATTTTTTGTGTTATCACGTACATTATAATTTTCTTTTCACAGTTGTCATTGTTATATTTTGAATACTATAATCACACAAAAATACTTATAACTTAAATAAAAGGTAATAATAGACAATAATATAATTTTATTAAATGAATACATACTTTTCTTAATTGTTTTTGTCATCTGTTACATTTTTATTAGTGTGGAACTTTTGCATATTCATACTTTCTTATTAAGTTTTTTTTGTCAAAGCTAATTATATTTTCTGGTATTAATATCTACAATATCCAAGGCATGATCATAATCTATAATTACCTGAAATAGGTTTATAGCTGTAAAAGTAATTTATTAACTATCACTTTGTTCAGTATAATGTTTCTGTTCTTTTATATACTTGTAACAAAATTTTTGGGACTGATGTTTCAAAATTCTTTTCTCCATTTCTTATATGTCAACGTTCCTTCTTTACATGTCTTTTTTTTTTAAAACGCTTCTTTTACAACGTATTTTTGTCAACGATTTGACAAATGTGGTGGTTATCAATTAGTTGATGTTGAAAAAAAAATAATATGCAATTAATGAGACGAGGTATTATGGAAAGAGAAAAATACAAAATTTCGTTTCGCGCTTTTCCTATTCTTCTTTCATTCACAATTTGTTGTGTTATTGTTCTCTCGTGTTCCCTCATCTCTCGTGTTCCCTCATCTCTCGTTCTCTCATCTCTCTCGTGTTCAAACCCTAAAGACTCACCTTTTACTCGATCGTTGATTTTGTGTCTTCTTGCTGTCTTGAACGTCCGTTTTGTGCACCATTGAAGCCCTCTTCGACGTCCCTGTCACCATTGGTATTGTGCCTTCTCGTTATCGTGGTGTTTTTTGGTAAGTAGAACTGCGCGAATCCTAACCATCTTCTCCAGCATTAACGTTTTGTTCTTTTGCGAACCCTAACCATCTTCTTGAACATTGTTGTTTTGTTTATGTTATAACTGCAGGTCCAATGGCAGTCCAAAAAGGAAATGTAAGATGAAATGTAATTTTTTATTTTTATAGATGATGTGTTATCCTTTGAATCTTAGTTAATAATAATTTTTTGTTAATATTTTGTAGTGGCCCCTTCGTATCTCGATGGGGTGTCCAAAAATTGTTCCTTTCTTCAATCATGGGGTGTCCAAACAAGACTTCCCAACCTCTACTCACACTTAAACAACTAAATCAAGTGAAAACCACTCCACTTATCCCATTAAAAAAAAAATTTTACTATGGTCACCTAGGTTACCACAACTAGCTCCTACAGTTCAAGTTTCTGTACAAAACTCAGATTTTGTTCGTGCAATCGTTTACCAAGCACTTGTAAACGATTACAAGTGTGTTTTTTGATGCAGAAGTTTCAAGACTTCACCTAAGTTGCTCATCTCATAAACATTGTTCATTTCCTCAATCATGGGTGTCCAAACATGACTTCCCAACCTCTACTCAAACTTAAACAACAAAATCGAGTGAAAACCATTGAATTTATGCTAAAAAATTAAAAATTTTGACTATGGTCACTTAGGTTACCACAGCTGGCTCCTGTAGTACAAGTTTTTGTACAAAATTCATATTTTGTTCGTGATCGTTTACCAAGCACCTGTTAACGATTACACGTGTGTTTTTTGGTGTAGAAGTTTCAGGATTTCACCTAAGTTGCTCATCTCATATTTCAGGATTTCACCTAAAGACTCACCTTTTACTCGATCGTTGATTTTGTGTCTTCTTGCTGTCTTGAACGTCCGTTTTGTGCACCATTGAAGCCCTCTTCGACGTCCCTGTCACCATTGGTATTGTGCCTTCTCGTTATCGTGGTGTTTTTTGGTAAGTAGAACTGCGCGAATCCTAACCATCTTCTCCAGCATTAACGTTTTGTTCTTTTGCGAACCCTAACCATCTTCTTGAACATTGTTGTTTTGTTTATGTTATAACTGCAGGTCCAATGGCAGTCCAAAAAGGAAATGTAAGATGAAATGTAATTTTTTATTTTTATAGATGATGTGTTATCCTTTGAATCTTAGTTAATAATAATTTTTTGTTAATATTTTGTAGTGGCCCCTTCGTATCTCGATGGGGTGTCCAAAAATTGTTCCTTTCTTCAATCATGGGGTGTCCAAACAAGACTTCCCAACCTCTACTCACACTTAAACAACTAAATCAAGTGAAAACCACTCCACTTATCCCATTAAAAAAAAAAATTTTACTATGGTCACCTAGGTTACCACAACTAGCTCCTACAGTTCAAGTTTCTGTACAAAACTCAGATTTTGTTCATGCAATCGTTTACCAAGCACTTGTAAACGATTACAAGTGTGTTTTTTGATGCAGAAGTTTCAAGACTTCACCTAAGTTGCTCATCTCATAAACATTGTTCATTTCCTCAATCATGGGTGTCCAAACATGACTTCCCAACCTCTACTCAAACTTAAACAACAAAATCGAGTGAAAACCATTGAATTTATGCTAAAAAATTAAAAATTTTGACTATGGTCACTTAGGTTACCACAGCTGGCTCCTGTAGTACAAGTTTTTGTACAAAATTCATATTTTGTTCGTGATCGTTTACCAAGCACCTGTTAACGATTACACGTGTGTTTTTTGGTGTAGAAGTTTCAGGATTTCACCTAAGTTGCTCATCTCATATTTCAGGATTTCACCTAAAGACTCACCTTTTACTCGATCGTTGATTTTGTGTCTTCTTGCTGTCTTGAACGTCCGTTTTGTGCACCATTGAAGCCCTCTTCGACGTCCCTGTCACCATTGGTATTGTGCCTTCTCGTTATCGTGGTGTTTTTTGGTAAGTAGAACTGCGCGAATCCTAACCATCTTCTCCAGCATTAACGTTTTGTTCTTTTGCGAACCCTAACCATCTTCTTGAACATTGTTGTTTTGTTTATGTTATAACTGCAGGTCCAATGGCAGTCCAAAAAGGAAATGTAAGATGAAATGTAATTTTTTATTTTTATAGATGATGTGTTATCCTTTGAATCTTAGTTAATAATAATTTTTTGTTAATATTTTGTAGTGGCCCCTTCGTATCTCGATGGGGTGTCCAAAAATTGTTCCTTTCTTCAATCATGGGGTGTCCAAACAAGACTTCCCAACCTCTACTCACACTTAAACAACTAAATCAAGTGAAAACCACTCCACTTATCCCATTAAAAAAAAAAAAATTTACTATGGTCACCTAGGTTACCACAACTAGCTCCTACAGTTCAAGTTTCTGTACAAAACTCAGATTTTGTTCGTGCAATCGTTTACCAAGCACTTGTAAACGATTACAAGTGTGTTTTTTGATGCAGAAGTTTCAAGACTTCACCTAAGTTGCTCATCTCATAAACATTGTTCATTTCCTCAATCATGGGTGTCCAAACATGACTTCCCAACCTCTACTCAAACTTAAACAACAAAATCGAGTGAAAACCATTGAATTTATGCTAAAAAATTAAAAATTTTGACTATGGTCACTTAGGTTACCACAGCTGGCTCCTGTAGTACAAGTTTTTGTACAAAATTCATATTTTGTTCGTGATCGTTTACCAAGCACCTGTTAACGATTACACGTGTGTTTTTTGGTGTAGAAGTTTCAGGATTTCACCTAAGTTGCTCATCTCATATTTCAGGATTTCACCTAAAGACTCACCTTTTACTCGATCGTTGATTTTGTGTCTTCTTGCTGTCTTGAACGTCCGTTTTGTGCACCATTGAAGCCCTCTTCGACGTCCCTGTCACCATTGGTATTGTGCCTTCTCGTTATCGTGGTGTTTTTTGGTAAGTAGAACTGCGCGAATCCTAACCATCTTCTCCAGCATTAACGTTTTGTTCTTTTGCGAACCCTAACCATCTTCTTGAACATTGTTGTTTTGTTTATGTTATAACTGCAGGTCCAATGGCAGTCCAAAAAGGAAATGTAAGATGAAATGTAATTTTTTATTTTTATAGATGATGTGTTATCCTTTGAATCTTAGTTAATAATAATTTTTTGTTAATATTTTGTAGTGGCCCCTTCGTATCTCGATGGGGTGTCCAAAAATTGTTCCTTTCTTCAATCATGGGGTGTCCAAACAAGACTTCCCAACCTCTACTCACACTTAAACAACTAAATCAAGTGAAAACCACTCCACTTATCCCATTAAAAAAAAAAAATTTACTATGGTCACCTAGGTTACCACAACTAGCTCCTACAGTTCAAGTTTCTGTACAAAACTCAGATTTTGTTCGTGCAATCGTTTACCAAGCACTTGTAAACGATTACAAGTGTGTTTTTTGATGCAGAAGTTTCAAGACTTCACCTAAGTTGCTCATCTCATAAACATTGTTCATTTCCTCAATCATGGGTGTCCAAACATGACTTCCCAACCTCTACTCAAACTTAAACAACAAAATCGAGTGAAAACCATTGAATTTATGCTAAAAAATTAAAAATTTTGACTATGGTCACTTAGGTTACCACAGCTGGCTCCTGTAGTACAAGTTTTTGTACAAAATTCATATTTTGTTCGTGATCGTTTACCAAGCACCTGTTAACGATTACACGTGTGTTTTTTGGTGTAGAAGTTTCAGGATTTCACCTAAGTTGCTCATCTCATAAACATTGTTCCTTTTCTCAATCATGGGGTGCCCAAACATGACTTATCAGCCTCTACTTACACTAAAATACCAAAATCAAGTGAAAATTAGTGGGTTTATGCCAAAAAATTAAAAGTTTTGACTATGGTCACCTAGGTTACTACAGCTGGCTCCTGTAGCACACGTTTCTGTACAAAACGTAGATTTTGTTCGTGTAATCATTTTCCAAGCACCTGTAAACGATTACAAGTGTGTTTTTTGGTGCAGAAGTTTCAGAACTTCTGTTAAGTTCATCATGTCACAAGCATTGTTTCATTCATCCATCACAAACATGAATACTCAATTAAAGTGGCTACTTTATTCATTAACATTCTAAACAAAACATCATTTCACAATGACAATAACGAAGGGAATAACATTTCAATTAACATTAACAATATTTAACGGAAGCAAAGATGCATATTTTATAACATTGAACAAAATAGGTTACATTACACTCCTTTGTTCATCTAAGTACAATGTTGCATAACTTTCTTTTAACAAATCATTACAATTATCACTCATTTTTCTAAGCACTCAATTTCTAATGTACGGAGTCTTAAGCGCTCTGCTCTTATAACGCCTTCATGATCCAACCCTCACATATGTCTTCATACGTTTGTTCAAAGTACAAATATACTTTGTTGAAAAAGAGTGACGAACGGTCAACTGCATCAACGAAAACAAAATAAGCAAAAAACCAAAACCCAAAGCCAAACCCAAAATGCAATGAAGAAAATGGAGGGAGAACGCATTTACCTTGCTCGAAGGACTATGGTCACCGGAACTTGTCATTTCGCACAATACCCTCAACAAACAAGATCATGTTGACCAAACGAACAGATGGAATGAAAACAAAGATCGACAACGACAACGGAGAACGAGAACGAAGAGGGAGAGCGAGAACGAAGATGGAGAACGAGAAGGAAGAGCGAGAACGATAAGGAAGAGCGAGAACGACAAGGAAGAGGGAGAATGAAAACGAAGAGAGAGAACGTTGATTTCTAATGAAACAGGACAAAGGGTATATTTGAAATTCCAAATTTCTGAAACCCTCCTCAATTTCGACGTCACATTTTAATAATAAAAGTAAAGAAAAAACGGACCAATGGGCTGCTGACACGTGGCATTGTAAAAAATGTGTAAAAATTGGTTGTCAAAATATCGGACCCTTTCTTTCACAATGTAGCATTTGAGGTGCTTTTTTTGAGAATTTGATTTACCATAAGTTTGACTCTCACTAGATCCACATTTTGTAGATTTATCTCATCAGCATCGTCAAGACCTCTGTTTGCTTTAAACTTTCCACCCTATCTATTTTACTTTTTCATATAAATTATTCTTCAATAATAACTTTAGTAACATTCTTGAAGTGTAGGTGTTCACCAATTTTGTATTTAGTTGTATTTATGACGTGTTGATCACACAAATTAAGTAAACTTTGAAGTAGAAGTTTTGCACATCATTTTCAATTATGTTGAAATTTGTTCCTAAAAGTTGCACAAACAATATACTTAGATTGTTGATCTAGTTTGTTATTGACATAGACTCACTTATTTAAAAATATAAATTTTTGTCTGGTAAATATATTCTTTTATAAAGTAATTAATATCACACAATTGGGTAAGATAATCACAATCTCCTTCATTGTTATATTTTTCACAATACTACATAAACTCACACCTACTATTGTTAAGTGCAAATTTGTAATAACATTATTACTAATTTCTTTCCATGGTCCATCTTTATCTATGATGTCCAAAAGTTTTTATCCAATTGCATCTACACAATTACTTTTTTCTCAAAATGGTCTTCATCCTTAATTTCCAATGAAAAATAATTATTCTTATTGAACTTCTCAATCCCATATTTTGTTGTGATGATTTTAAAATCGATTTATACATTTCTCATTATCTATTAAAAAAAGAAGAAGTAGACCATGAACCACCCACTTAGAGGTATGGATCATAATGGATGAGCTTAAATCTTTCCTAGTCATAACTTTAATAAACATGCACTTTTACACCATCAAATTATATATCGTAACATGACATTATTTTAATCGCAATAACATTAAAATATAATAATAAAATGAAGCTAATAACAACACAAATATTTACAACTAAAAAAAAAACAAGCTAAACAATAATATAATTTTATTAAAAAAAAGAAAAATACACACCCTTCATCCTAACTAAATAAAAAAATAAAACATATATATTGTAAATAGGAAAAAAAAATTATAAGAATAAATTTAAAAGAAAAACAATTTTCTCTCCTATAATTTTTTTTCTTCTCAAAATACTAAAGCAATAATAAGAAAAGTGTTGAGATTTTAAGGTATTTCAAGATAAACTTCGCTTTCTCATATTATATTATATTATTGTTACATCATTATCTTATTATCTTTTCTTCTCACCTTTTCATTTTTCTTTCTTTCTTGTTTATTGTCAGAATTTAATTTCATTAATTTTAATGAATTTAATACTTTTTATTTTGACTCTTTCATTGTTAATTTTGTCTCTTATCTTTGTTTCTTTGTATTATAAAATGATATTTTAATATAGTAATAATTTATTTCTAAATTACGATAATTATGTACTATTTATACTCTAAACAAAGCTAGAATATTAAATTTACGCTAACCTATCATTTATTTTATTCATTTCTAAAAAATAAAATATGAAATTTACGACTGAAAACATGTTCATAGTCAAATACACAACAACCTCACCTGACCACCATCTACTTCCATGGTCGACAGCTTTACTCCATCACAGTCCACAATTCCCACACATAGATCTTTACAACGAGTTCAGCTGTTAGATCCAAAACGAGAAAAAGAAAAGAGAGAGGATAAAAGATAAATAAAACTAAAATCTTCTAATAAAATGATGAAAATAAGGCATTAACCTTTTCTGTTTTTGGAATACAAAGAAAATAATGGATAGTTTTCACATCAGGTAAAAGAATATATCAATGTAATAGTAAGAAAGAAAATAATGAATACTTTTTACGATTAAATAAAAAATACATCATGCCAGAAGAAAATAGTATAAAAAAATAACAGAGTATTTCATTGTAATGATAGGAAATATGATAAATAAGAAAATTCTAAGTCCTAACTTTTTCTAACAGTTAAATAATATCTTCCTTTTAATTTTTTATAAGTTTGAAAAATTATATTATTTTTCAGAATTGCACAATATATACATTAATTTTAAATAAAATTAGTTGGAGTGTAGAACAGGTAACTTAGAAGCAGGAATAAATATAGGATTTATTGGAGAAGTATCTGTAGTGAGGATGAATCCGGCGCGTCAACGAAATTCGTAGAATATGTAAGGTTTGTAGCACCGGCCAATAGTTTGAACTTGTACAAGTCTAGTTCACATTTGAGTGTAGTTGACATGGTTGTCGGAAGAGGGGAGTTCGAAGAATATAATGTTTTATGAAGTTTGGTATAAAGAAGAAGAGAATAAGGATGGTATAATTGTTGTATTCACATTTATAATTGAATTGAATTCAAGAGGGACTGGGCAAACAACCAGAGATAGAGAATGAACCCTGTCTTTCAAGGTTAAGACTCAAGGCCTTAGCCTTGCTGGTATAAAGTTTTTTTACATTGCCACCCTGATACTGCATTAACTTAGTCAAGCTTCGCTTCGCATTCGCTCTAAAAGGACAATTCGAAGCCAAAAACCCATCAACGAGGTGCAGGTAAGCCTCTAAGTCATGACAGCATGCCATGTCAGCATCCGGCTTCAAATACGGCGACATTTTCGTCTCCACGCGCAGCTCTGTCCCCATGTGCGAGTACTCATCCACCACCATATTCAGTACCCCACCCACCTTCGACCGTCTCAGTTTCTTCTCCATCTCCTCACTCACCAACATCCCAGGAACCCTCGTTATCACATCTTGCGAATTCACAATTCTCAGCACTTTCACGTTTTGCCCTGTCAGTTTCTCTCCAAAAGCCCTGTTACCCACCCTCGGCCCACCAAACGAAAAAACAGCCACGGGTGCCACGTCACCGGCGCACGCGCTCACGTCATCCGCCACTAACAGAGCCAGTGCGGCACCTAAACTATGTCCCGTGATTGTAATGCTCAGTGTTTCCCCTTTGTAAACTTCCATTAATCTCTTCACCTCTTCGATCACCGATTCCGCCAAGCTACCCACCTGGCTGCCTCTCGTTTTATAAAGGCTCAAAAACCCGCACTCCACCTTTGCCTTTGCCTTCTCCTCCGCCTCCCCATCGGTCTCCTCTTCGGAAATGTTTATCATCTGGGCCCGCATGTTCTCGGCCCACTCCAGACACGTGGCGGTTCCGCGCAGGGAGATCACGATATCCCGCCTACCTAAACGCGCAATCTCTCTCCTGTCATCGCAAACCGCCACGAACCCGACCCAGCTGGACCGCTGGGTCATCCATCCGAGATCCGGGGCCACCTCGTCCACCCATTTCGGTAACCCGATTGATGACGTGGCGTATAGGGATTTGGTTACCCTGTAGGATCTGTCGGGTAGGATCATTTGGCGCGGGAGGGGTGGCTCCTCCGCTGACATGGCAGGGTTGGAGTGGAAAGAGTGGTACGCCGCTTGCACGAACTCTCCGTAGCGCACCACTTCTCGCCTGAGATTCTCATCCAGAGGGTCTAGCATGCCTTTCCAGTCGTGGCTGCCGTGGTACTCTCTCCACCGGCTGCCGAGGACGTTTCGCGGGGAGTACTCCGCTGTCTTGGAGAGCAGCCGCTGGAGGCGGTTGAGGTGGCGCGGCGACATTTCCTCGGTGGCTTTCATGTCCGGCCAGAGACGGGCCAGGTTGAGGCTTTCCAGAATGTTCTTTCCTTTCTTCTCCACTGTCGTCGCTGTCTTGTCATCGGTGCTTTCAATTGCGACTTGTTCTTGTTGGTGCGGTGGTGGGTTGTTGAGTTGAGCTGGCGATTGCTTGTGAAGGAACTTGTCGAGGTTTGATAGGTGCAAGCGCGTGGAGTCGGTGGAGGTGAGCGGTTTGACGTGCTGAGGAGAAGAAGAGGTGGTTGGAAGTGGGGTGGTGGAAGAAGGGTTGAGGGGAGAGGCACGGCAGCGGAAACTGGCACGTCTTGTCTGGAACATGTGAAGGTTGTGTGCGGGTATGGTGGAGCTGATCTGCATCATGGTTGATAAGGGATTTTGAGATTGTTGAAAGAAGAGGGTGGCGACGGAGGAGACAGCGTCAACTCAACTGAATTCCCAGGATAATGGCGGAACACGAAACCAACTATCACTGGAGGGAACAAGAGAGCTATTTAAAGAATTGATGTTTGGGTTTTGCCATCGCTTTTGGTCAATTATTACGGAAAGAACCTAGGATATCCACCATGTCACTTTTGGAGCATATGAAAAATTAAAGCTCCACATAATAAAGTACTGCTATTCAATAAAGCCTTCAAAATAGAGGTCCAAACTTTTTTTTTTTTCTCTTTTCACTTTATCATTATTTTGTTTCGGAACAAATAAAAAATAAACGAAATATATAAATTTAAAATAATTTCAATTGCAGGGTAAACTTAAAGTGGATGCAATTTCAAGAAGTTTATAATGACGAAATCTACACATATAACATTTTATCATGGAAAGTGTGATGCCTAAAATTAATTGTAGTGTACTAAGTTATCATAAATTATATTGAACCAAAACAATTAAATTGTTTACCATAAAAATTGAAATGCATATTTTCTTTTAAGAGAATTGAACATCAAAAGTTACATTTTATTTAATTATTTATTAACTTAAATTAATTCTTTTTATAGTTTTTACTTATTTGAAATTTTTAAAAAATGTATTTTAGTTTGGTTATTGTTAATTCGACCAAATTTTAGTCGAGATCAAATTTAATTAATTTTCAATTTGTTCGTGATTGTTCCAATCAAATTTGGTTGACTTTTTGTCGTTATTAATTCGACCAAAGTTGATTGACTTTCGATCAAGTTTGATTGTAAGACTCCATTAAAACACATCCAAAAACTCTAAGTAGTGGGATCCATGTGTCAAGAAGTGAATGAGGGTCTCAGTTAGTGGAGAATAGGTGGCTGTAAGGGAGTGGCCGTTCGTTTTAGGCGACAACAGTATTTAAGGCAAAATTTCAAATGTCGTGCCACTTCTCTACATGCCTTTCTTTTTTCTCACCCTGCTGAAAACCATTTTCTCATTCTTTTCTCTAAAATCTCCTCCTTCTCTCTAAGAAAATCTCACTATTTCTTCTTCCGATCACCTCTTAGGCACCGTCTGAACACTCCTGGCGTCGAGGGCGTTCGTTTGAACCGATTAGTTTTGGATTTTGGACTGGTAAGTTTATCTCTCTCAGCCAAGTGGTTTTTGTGTACATGCAAACTTAGTTTTCGATTACCCTAAGTTCCTTAACCCAATTCTGAACGCCTTCCTGGTCTTTCATTTGGTTAGTTTCGTAAATCGTGATCGTAGTCTTCTAAGAGATTGGTGGTGAGCTATTCTGTTCAAATTGTGAACGTTCGGTCATGCTTAGAGGTAAGGGAAGCTTATATAATTTAATTTAGCTTATTGTGTTGAATGTTTGTATGCTTGCATGATACGTGTGATTATTTGATGAGTATGAAATATGATTGTACTGTTGGTTTGGATGTGTGGATGGACGTATGATATACGCTGTGAACTGAGTTGGGATAGAGTTTAATCTTTGAATCGTAGTATTCTGAGCAAAGGTGTTTAGCATGGTCGAGTGTCATTAGCGAGCGTTCAGTTCTTCTTGGGAGTGCATGGTCTTACTTGAATTATCATGAGTTAGGGATAGTGTTTAAGAGTCTTTCGGTAATATTATATAGGAATAGATAATCTGTGATCGAGAGTTTGTATTCATCATTCAGTTTTCGTTGAGCGTCCGTTCATGTTAAGTTCTTCTTTAGACTTCCTAAACAATTTAGTTAATGTGTTATATACTACCTAAAGTCGTAGACGTTATCATTCTTTTCATTCAGAATAAGTGGTGGCCCAATGGTATATATATTCATTCTTTTTCTGTGAGTTTATAAGCAATTGGTCTTGGATCAGCGCTCGTCCAATAGTGTTCAGTTTCTACAGGGCTCGGTCTTAAACCAAGCGTTGGGTCTTGTTTTCTGTAATATAGTATTACTGTGCTTAGAATCAGAGTCTTTATTCAAACTAGCTAGCATTCGTTAATTCATAGTTTCTCATCAGTATTAGTATTTAGTGTAAATCAGTGTTGGTCTTTAAAAGGTGTTCGGCCTAGAGTCTTAGTACTCGGCCTAGGCTTCGTGATGTCCGGTTGAACTCTTAGGAGTCTGTTTATTGTAGTAGATGAGTAGCGCTCAGTCTCGTTAATTTCTAAGAAGCGTCATTCCAGTCGTACTTGGGTTATGATAAGAGCGTATGATCTTATTTCCTTTGAATGTATGGATGATTAAGTATGAGGAAAATTGAGATGTGATGTGTATGAAATAGTTGATTATGAACGAGTATTCTAGGGAGGAATATCTCAGAAAGTGGTTATTGATTGGTAAAGTATGAATGTGGGCAAAGCATAGCGGGCGTTCATCCTGATATTCCATGATTACTCGTTCTCATGTAGAGAGAAGTAAGTCACGTGTGGGAATGGCAGGAGGTCCTAGTCCATAAGGTTAACTTGGATGAAACAGATCAACCTCGGGTGGCAGCTGTTGAGGGTATCCCAGTTACTACATCACCCGGGTGCACGAACATTGTAGCTACACAGGATTCATACAGTCCGGACAGTCAGAGTCATGTGGTCGTTATTTGCATGCATGGATGTATGAATTATGATGTGATCGTTGTTGGTTCTATTATGAATGTTGTATGTTGTGATTGAATAAATTAAATTACATAAGCTTACCCTGTTTATCATTTTTGTTTGTGTTGTGCGTCCGATCGTTGTCCTGTTGCAATGATCATCTGTGTGGATGTGAGTAGAAGGAGAAGAGCTGCTTGAAGAAGTATTGGAAGATGCAACAGAAGTGAAGGCCGAACCTTGAGAGCGTTCAGTCTGGTGTTAGCTTTACCTTTTGTAAGACCGTTCGGTATAATTTATTTTGTACACAGTTCAGTCTAGTAGTAGCTAGAGTAGTGGTTTTAAATTCCCTGTTATTGTGTAAGGCCGTTCGACTATAATTGTATCTCGTTCAGCGTAAAACTAATCTGTAGTATTGTTAACATGTGATTATTCTCTATATGATTTTATACTGTATTTTTGGAATGTTACACTGATCGATCCGTGATCGTCTCAATCGAATTCAATTAAATTAAATTTCAATCGTGATGAACTCTCTTGAATTGTGTTTTGTTTCAAAATAAAATATAAATTTAAATATAATTTAATATAATTCAATTCAGTTTAATAAAACAAACAAAATAATTAAATTTAATTTATCTCAACTAATTTTTAATTCAGTAAAAAAAACTAATTTTAGTGGAATACATTTCATTTCGCTTACACTAACTAAGAGTAGATATTTAATTCATAAATTTAACTGAGACTCGATTTTCATATACTCATTTTCTGTACTTATTATCTCTGTACTATATAAATCCTCACTTTCGTATTGATTTTAAGTAACAGATAATTTTTTGGAGGGAAATCTTTATCTCTGATCATCCTTCGAGCTCAGTACTACTCGACAATACTAGCACAACATTCAAGAACAAAGACTTTGCCTCATCATCGAAAAAATCCGATAAAAATAGATTGTAAAATATTTTTTATTAAATGCTTATAAAGAAATATTTATATTAATAATATACTTAAATTACTAATAAATAATAAATAATGATTTATGTTTATAAAATATGAGTTGATTTTTAATAGCCAATTTATTACGATATCCTTAAATAAAAGAGAGGTTGAATGTATGATACACTTATTTTATCTATTGAGAATATCCTCGTCTCACTACTAAGTTATTACACGATTGATTCTATTGAAATTTAATCCTCGGTTAATATCTCCAAAAGAATACGTGAGACAATAAGTCTCACAAAAGTGAAAATTTATCAATTATATCTCCTTATTATGAGATTATTTTAATGTTTTAAACGGAGTTATTATTTTCTTAGGAAATTATTTCAAAGTCTTCTTTCCTTTCCCATTATTTGAGTGGTTATATAATTCTCTTTCTACTTATTTTTTATATTTTTAAGAGATAATATTACTATTATATGCTTAAAACTAAAAAAATGTATATAATTTTCTTTCTTCTAATAAAATTACATTCTTTTGTCGGTTATGTTTTATCTTCCTTTTATTTTAGCTATGAGTAATTAATGGATACTCTAATATCCGTTAACTAAGTAAGAACTTTGAAATAAATATTTTTCATGCTGTGATGAAAAGATCTGACATTAAATTTTTCAGCAAACGTCTTCACATAGCAGAGCCACCCACACAATAATAGAACCCTGATCTGCTCCAGCCAAATCATCCCTGGAGCCAGAATCTCATTCTTTCATTGGCCATTGTAGAGCAATGAAAAGAAGGAAAATGTTGACATTAATGTGTGCTGAATGGAATAAACCAAACGGCCGGATATTGAGAAGAATTTCTTAGTTGATCCGATATGATATACGGTAATTGTTATGAGGAGTGATTAATGTTAATATTAATGACTATTAAAAAATAAATTAATAAGTTTGATTTTTTTAAATCTTATAAATAGATATTTAATTTCGAAGTAATAAATATTTTTTATAATTGAATTACTTGGACTTTAGTGAAAAATTTATCCAAAGTAAATGTTTAGATCGAAACCGGAATAGACCATTAGAAAACAGAAAAATCACGTCAAGAAAAGTTAGTCTTTCTGTCTTATAAATCCCTACGGAAACAATAATGAATAAGATTGTAATTTTAGCTGTAAATAAAAACTTGATGGAAAGAGCATAGAGGATCCATGAGTAATTAACCATTGACCAACGTGGAGCCTGCCATGTGCCAACCCAACCTCCATTCATTCCAGATGGAACTTCAAGATCCATATTCAAGAATATCGTCAACTTTGCAACCACTACAGTTTGCAGACAGCCATGCATGCTTTCTACCGCACTGCAGACAACACCACATTACATAGCTTTATCAAGATCTGTTTGTGAAGTTAAGTAACATGTTTCCCACATCTAAGGTTTGCTTCCTGCTTCCATTCTCAGAGATTGCTCACTGCTTTCTATTTTTTCCAATTAGTTTTATTGTTTTCAATGAAACACTGTTTCAATTATATTAATCTACTTTTTCTTTTTTCTTTTTCATTTTCATGACTAGCTCAAGTGGTTAAAACAAAATATGCTAATCCGACTTCCCATTGTTTCTGACTTCCTTCATCATCCCTTATTCCTTTATAAAACATTTTGTGATTTTCAATTAGCTTAATTAAGTATTTAGATCTTTCTAATTAATAAGACAAGCCTTTTTCACTATTTTGGTAAAATCAAATTCAAAATGTAACTTCAAAAAAATAAGATGTTTCGCGTAAACTATGAATTCATATTCAGATAAGTATGTTTAATTAATATAAATATAAAGTTTTTTCACCATTTTCATTTATAATATCTTAAAAAAAATTCTAATTCTAATTCAATCTTATAAATATAACTTGTTTATATTCTTTTTTTAATTTTGTATCTACAATATTAATTATATTTAAGAAAATAATTTTTATTTTCTCGTATGATGTTTTTGAAATTTGAAATATTATTCTAAAATAATGAAATTATTACAAAAAATGAAATAATGTAAAAATATCAGATTTATACAGAGAAGAAAATATATAAATGGAAATTAAATCCAAACTTTAAAGTACTTTTAAGTTCAAAACAAAAAATTTAAATGTATCAAAACCTTCTATATTGTCATTTAACTAATATAGTGGTGATGTATTATGTATTATTTAGCATTTACTATAGTAGTTACATGCTGATAAAACAACTTGTAATTACTTAATATGTAATTAAAAAATTTAAATGCGTCAAAGTCAAATGAGCAAAATTCATAATCTTATTCATACAATTACATATGTTGATATTTAATGAACTTAATAGAGGTAATTAAATTAAGACATTAAAGTTGGAAACAAAAGAAAAAGCCATGGTCATGTTCTACAAAGTTCTGCGGCCTATGCTTAACGGTGTCACTCGGTTTTAGGCGAAATTGATGATTCGTCCGATGGGAAATCACATGTCAACAAAAGCATTTTCTTGGAAATACGTGGTTTGAGTTTGACTTTTCGTATCACGCCAACTACTTCTACTACTGTTGTGAAATATTTTTGCTTGATGTCAACTTCGCGTACGGTTGTTACATTTTCTTTTTTCCTTTCGGAAACACTAAGATTATTAAACAATGATACGATATAGATAGTTGTTGAGGTCATATTTGTCTATAGGAATGTATGCGTGTGTGAAATATTCAATTTTCATAACCTCTGGTTGTTAAACTTAATATTTTCCAATTCACAGTTGATATAAATATTTTTTGTGCATGTGTGAAAATTTGAAACTTTTTAAAGTCAAAACATGTTACTTGTCTTATGAAAATCAGACCGTCTCAATATAAATTTTGTCACCTTTTCTCCAAACTAATATGTCGTGTATCTTTTTAATTCATAGCAGGTTAGGGAGTGCAGTAATACGTGTTTAATTTGTGTGTTGATCATTTCAAGTTTCAAGGGCGAAAAGGTTTCATAGGAGAATACTTTTTTTTTATATATATATAGAAAATATGTTTGAACATTGAATGTACGAAAGGCATATCTAGTTTTAGACATGAATTTGTACCAAAGTCATGATTTTGTACCAAAGGCAATACCATATAATGTTGGTGTTGGTCAACCAGGCCTCAAATATTACACATTTCTGACGTACGTAGTTTAATAACTTGAGTTTGAAGTTGTTTGTGATGAAGTTAATGAATAAAAAATCAAAAGTTTTAACGAGTCTGTCTCAGCTTTTTCTAAAGCTAAGCACACCCATCATCTTGTTCGTTGCTAGGAAATGGGAGAGATGTTAGTTTCTAACGGTATGTTTTGTCTAATATGGTGAAGTGTGGTGTGTACATGATATAGAAAAGCTGCGGGGCGTTGCAGTGGAATTGTAGTCAGAAATACTTTTTGTTTTCAGAATTCTAGTCAGATATTGGATACTCTTACTTTTCATATTATATCGTTTGTGTTTGAAACTTCACGTAGTTATAACAAGTGCCAGGAAATTATTAAAAACTTTATATTAGTTATTTCATATATGTTATATATTTCGATAATAAGTTTTAAAATACATAATAAATAATATTTTTCCTCGGATATTTAATCTCCAATTTCGTTGATACAAATTTATACTACTTATTGTCAATAAATCTATCTTCAAATATTTCTTTGTTATAAAGATAACAATCATCCTTCATTTATTTGAGAAAAATTATATCATTTTGAATTATATTTTTTTATAAATGTTTCTTGAATATGTGAAACACTATTAATTTCATTTTTAAGAGAATAAAAAGATTATTTAATTGTTTACCATGTAAAAAATTCAAATCCATTTATAATATCATAATGATAAAATATTCTTTATTTTCTTTTAGTTGACCCCTTCAATTATATTTTAATAATAAAAGTATTCCATAAAAGTTAATGCTAGAGCCTATACAAAACTTTTTTTATTAAAAAGTTAAAATAAGAATTATGTTTTCTAAATAATTAAATTGATAGTGTCCCATATGAATATTATGTTTTCCATTAAAAATTTAACATAATTACATTAATTAAGATATTTTTATTACTTTTACAATCTTTACGACCACGTAGTTTCTTAGAAATTTCTAAATAAATTTGGTTAGTGTGTTTGAAAACTGTATCAGATTTCTTTTTACTTTCTTTACAATGCATAGAAAGAACTGAAGACTTTTCATTCACATTCAGTTGAATTTAATTAGTCCATTTTATCTATATTCATTCATGGTTTTAAATTGTTTTCTTTTTCGTTATTATTTCTATTCCATTTTATAATTGTTTCAATAAAATAATATTTATGTAGAAAAGAATCTCGAGTATCTTTTAGTTTAAGCTTTAACGTTAAATTTTGTTAATTATTCTAATATTTATAAAAAAATATTAAATATAAATGAATTGATATTTTATAAATAAAAATAATAATTTTTATCTCTAAGAAATAAGAAAAATACATAAACAGGTGTATTGTGTGTATTTTTCTTATTATAGCACAATATACGTGATAATTATTAACAAGAATAAATCTTTATCCATTTAATTTCAATTCATCGAAGAAAAAGAGTGCAGCTTAACTAAGGAAAAGGCTAAAAATATAAATAAATAAAAACAATTAAAATTACCGTTAAAGTATTACAAACCTTGGTCACTAATTTTTGAACTGAAACTCTTTATTTATGATAATTCTGTAGTTATTTAACTTTTCCAAAAAGCTTTAGAAATCATCTTTGGGACATGATTTCATATGGATTGCTTGTCTCCAAATGCAAACAAAAGAAACATTAATTATTGGGGGCTTTCCACTAATAACGTGCTTAATGCTGATTATAAATCCCACTACATCACATTCCATGCTTCCAACTTTATTAATAATATCTTTGGGAAATGTGGTTAACGTTTTGTAAATTTTGATACAACAATTTATTATTCGCTATTGAATAAAAATAAATGTTAAATAACTTAATTATATAAGAATAATGTTAAAACAGTTGAAAATTGTTTCGTCTTTGGATGATAGAAATTAGTGAACAGACAGCCATCATTTCCTTTTACATGCGCGAAAGTGCAGATTTTTGAGAAAGTTGGTGGAAAGTAACACTACCACACTACTGCATGCAACTCATAGCCCAGCTTACCCAACAAAATTCCATTCTTCAGTATCTAATATATTGAAAATATTTTTATTTTTACCTTTATTTTTTATTTAAGCTAATTTCGTATTTGTTATCTTAAATATTTATAATTTACTTTAAAAATAACACAAAATCTCTTCAGATTTCCACTAGTTGTATGGTAGTAGGTAACACAGTCATAATATTCTGTTTTATATAATAAATGCTGCATGTGTTTCCATGAATATACGATGTAGTATGAACCCGACAATGGAAAGAAATTTTGAAGATGAAGAAAACACAAAAAAATAGACATGTGGCATCATTCGTACAATAACATAAACGCGGAATGTATATGTTGGATTTGGGTCAACAATGCACCAGTAACGGTTGCAGCTTGGGACAGATATACCGTAGGATTCTAATTGTGATGTTTTTAAGGAGAAGAACATGAACTCATTCATTAATGATAAAATTGAACTGCAAAAAAGATAATACTAATCTTGCAAGAATATGCTCTACCGTATTAGCTAGTGTCCTTATCATATTTCCTTTTAAAATGCAGAAAAGCTGCAAGATCTGTCTATATATTGCATGACAATGTGAAAATGTATGTTGTACTATTGATCAAGTGTTAATCCAATTCAAAAAGCACTTAAGTCATGTCTAAAACGAGATCAAAATATACATATATTTTGAAATGCCAATTAAGTTAGATAGTTCACATAAATAAATGAAATAATTATCATTTCATCCAACATTGTTTAGTCCTATAATTCAGCCATTATGGATGAATATAATTTAGTTCGAAGAAAAAAGTATATAATTTTAAATGTTTATAAACTTTTACTTTTAAAGACTAAAATGATTTAGATCTTTAAAAGATTTATTCTTTACTGTAACATCCCAAAAATACAACAATAAACTATATAATAGAATAATTACATTAAATAAAATATCAGTTCAGTCTTACACTAAAGAAAACGTGCGGTTCTGGCCGAACGACAGATACAGAAAGAGTTTCAAATTTAACTAAACAGCGGTATAAAATTGACCGAACGGTTTACAAAAGGGATTACCGAACGGTCATTCCCATCAAAAGGAAAGATGATCGAACGACACCTTACTCTAACTAGACTATACTACTAACCGAACGTACTACGGTTCGGCCTTAACTTCAACGTCGACGAGGTTCTCTTCCTCCAAATTTTCTTCTTCCAGCGCATCTTCCAACAGCGCGTCCGCTTCTGCTCACATTCATACGGATGATCATTGCAACGACAAGACGGACATACAAAACGAGACACGACAGAAATACAGGATAAGCTTATGTAATTTAATTTCATGAATAAACATATATTTCAAACAATCCAATCACACAAGAGAATTTCAATATACGAATCATACAAAGCCTATTACTAGACTGACTGTCCGGACTGTATGAAATTTGTGTAGCTACAGGCGTTCGTGCACCCGGGTGATGTAGTAACTGGAATACTCTCATCAGCTGCCACCCGAGGTTAGTCCTATTCATCCAAAGTACCCCTAAGGACGGGACCTCCTGCCGTTCCCACACATGACCTACCCTCCTCTACGTGAAGACGAGTACTCACGGAACATTAGGATGAACAGCCAGCTTAGCATGCCCACAGTCATACTTTACCAATTCAAATATTCATACATGGGTCGTTCCTCCCTGGAACGCTCGTTCATAATCCACAACATATTTATATCACTTTTCCTTCATCTTTCATTAGTAAACACCTCGTTAACCACCTCGTGCAAAGATTCATGAAACTTCAAAAGAACGAACGTTCAACCGGTATTCATAACGAGACTGAGTACATATAATAAAACTGAGAAAACTCAAATTTCGGAATAGATTAACAACAAGGGTTTGATATCTGGTGAGAAAATAACGAGCGACATCATATGTTCTAAAAACGATTAGAACGAACGTCATTTACAATCCTGAGCCAATTAAATGAACTGACTCTTGAGAACTTCAACTAACCATCAAAAAGACCCTACCAAGAACGATAGCTCCAAAATAAAGACTAATGAATAAGGAGATTTTAAGGCATTCCAATTTATTACTTAGACTGATTCCCATGAAGAAACCGAACACTCGTGAGGAATTATTTTAATCGAGTTTGGTATCAAGAAATCTAAATGCTAGTCAAAGACTAAACACTATAGCGAGCAAACCCTAGAGGGCTTTGAACGAACGCTCGTCTTGGGAAATTTAACTTAAAGGGATAGGACGAGTGCTTGATATAATATCAATCACTTGCTTGGGACGAACACCTGGTATAAGACCAGATGTTACTAAAATGGAAGAGAAAAGGCTTGATAATTATACTTAGATACTACGGGAATAGTGTTTATGAATTACTACAATATAAAATTTCATATATGTATACATACTAAAATTCATAACAGGATATCAAGACACGGATATACTTGGCCGACCGCTCAAGCATAGTGATTCGAAATACAGACGCTCGTCCTCAAATAGGATTCTTTCCAAATGAAGGAATCCCCTACTACCCAGATTCACTAGAAAACCGAACGGTCCAGGACCGTTTAGTAACGTACGTACATTTTCTTAGGGAAATCATATTCAGAACTCATTTATCTTCAACTCATATCTTAATATAAAATTCCATAACTTTATAAATCCATATACATATAATCAAACATATCAACAATCATACTTCAAATCATTCATCACTCAACAACATGCATTCAATATCAACGAACGTGCAAAAGTCATACAATTAAATTAGATAAGTTTCCCTTACCTCTAGCGTGAACGAGCGTACTAAATATAGGATGCGGTTTGTCTGACTATAATTCCTTCTACCCTCAACGCTTAATCAACTCTTCAAACTAAAATAAATAACAGAAAACCAGAATTTGCTCAGGCAAGAAGACAGCATGAAACCAGAACTAGAGTTGCATGTATCAGAGAACGAACGGCTAAAATACGAGTGAACTTACCATTTCAGAACTTGAAACTGATCGGTTCAAACTGAAGCTTGGGACGCCGGGAGTGCTTCCACGGTGCCTAAACAGAGATCGGAGTAGAGAAAATGTGAGTTTTGGTAGAGAGAAGGGGAAGTTTTTAGAGAGAAGTAGGAGAAGATGAAAGGTTCAGAGTTTTGGGGAAGAAGGGTGCATGCAGAGTGAGTGAAACGAGAATTTCAGAAAAATCAGATTTTGCTTCTCTAGTTAAAACGAACGTCCGCTCACTCGCTGACACCTGCCTTCCACTATCTGATTTTCGAATCTTTGTTGCTTGACACCTGGCGTCCGCACAGAGGGTTTTGGATGCGTTTCAAATGACTCTGATAGGAGGGGTTTTGGGTGCGTTTTAATAAGGCCTGACATTTACACTGTAATTTTAAGTGATAAAACATATTTAGCCTCATGTACAAACTTAAATAATTTAACTTATAAACATTTTTAAAATTTAAAATAATTAAAAGTTTAGTCTATTTTTCATACAATTTCTAAAATTTGAAAATAAAAAATCAGCAATTGAGACATTCATGTATTGTTTTTCTATAGTTAACATAATGAAAACCAACCTGGATTCAATTTTAATAATAATAAAATGAAGAAATAAACAAGTATAAGATTGAGAACTTGTAAAGGAAAACATAGAAATGTAATAGGATAGAAAGATCTATATATGCACGCAAAAAACAAAAGGAATATGATTGGATGACCGAATCACTATTCAAATAATTAAGAGAAGAAGCATAAGCATGAATATATATATGATAGTTATCACTAGAGGAGGAAGGAACATAACAAAATTCATTCATCTAGGCAAGGTGTCAGAAGAAAGACAAACCTATTACTTAGAAAACCAGCTTTATTAAAGGTAAAGATTTTTAATAATTTTCTTTACATGTTATAAAATCATCTACGCCTAACTGTTATATAAAACTAAATGTATTACATTTGACTTTTACCTTGTTTGTTTTTAAATGTTTGCATATGGATCTTATGTAAAATATAAAAGTAGTCATATATCTATATTAAATATAAAACTAAATTTTGGGGAGGTTAAAGGGTCATATGTATTTTTTCTTAAATTATATCTTTAACGTGGTCAACGAATATGAATAGACAGATAAATTAAAAATTCTGTTTACTAAAAAACTTGATTGTGCATTAGTCGATTATATATATATATATATATATATATATATATATATATATATATATATATATTCTTCTAATAAGCTAATTTTGTAACGAGTAATAATATACACTTGCATCTCATTTTTTCTTCTCAAGTATGTATATATATATATATATATTGCTTTTTGAATTGAGTGGATGTTGACTCCCTGAAATTCTGGTGTGTTTCAGTTTAAGTCATGATAGTTGATCGTTTACTGTGCCTCTTATGCAAAATGCAAAACCCATGTTTCTCATGTTCATATCGTAACCATAGCTTCAAACTTCTCACATTCACAGGAAACTATTATCACTTCACTGCACTCCTCTCTCTTCTTTCTTTTGCATCCATTAATTCTCGTGTCAAAGAAATATGTACTGGTATATCAGAACTTAATCAGTATTATTATATAATTATTATTTTTCATTAAAGTCAAAATATAATGTAAGATTTAGTAAAGAGTATACCATATGATTCACATTATAATAGTGAGAGTCGAAAAAAGTGTGACCTGCATACTTTTTTTATGTTTATCTGAGAATATTTGATCTGATTTTGAAATATTATTTTTTCATTGAGTAGGAGAGACCACCGACCGACCATTAACGTGTAAAACGAAAGCGACCTTCAACACACCTTAAACACGCTTCTGAATTTTGAATAAAAATGTCCAATACTGAACTCCATTCCATGATAGAGATATTCATTTACTTTATATATATATATATATATATATATATATATATATATATTAGTCATTTAACTGTTATATACTTATATAGTTTTTGTTATCTATTTCTTCATTCTCTATTTTCATGCATTTTGTTAAACATATGGGCGGGAATATCTTTGCCTTTTTTGTGTTTAAAATTTCTATGAGATGGTAATTATTTGTATTTTAAGTTTATTAATTAGGTGGTCAAGTGTAAAGAGGGAGGAGCAAGACTACAATGAGATTTGTTCGACACACTCTTTTTTTATATCTTTTTTCGCACCATGTGAATTAAGTTATAAATTGACGTATCTAGAACGGAATGAATCATAATCAGATGTATATAAATTGTTTTTTCTATAAGCTTTCTGAAGTGGTTCATGTTGTCAAACTCATTGCATTTTTTATGTAGGGATTATTTATATCTTTTGTAAAAGGATTAGAATATTAAAAAAAATTGAAATTATTATCTAATTCTTTGTTCATAAAAGAAAATTTGGATTATAAAATTATATATTGATGGTTTAGATTAAATATTGATAAGTAATTATATCATAATTTAAGAACTTATGCACACCCGCTCTTTCAATTTTAAGCCTTTTAGTTAAAAGACTTTTTAGCCCTAAAATTATGTTAATATCTTGATTTCAAATCGGTTAATATAATATTATAATTAATTATCGCATTTAAAATATTAATATTTAGGTTTTATCGTTATCATTTAAGTATAATTTAATGGTGCAAGTTTATAATATTTTATATTAAAAACAACAAGAGTCCTCTCTTTCTCTCTCTATATATGGAAGGAAAATATCATATAAAATTAGTTTTAATAGTTACCATAAAAGAGTTATTTTGTACTTTTTATTTTCTTTTAATTTAAATATATTTTTTACCCTTTTAATTTATCTGTTAAAAATAATTTACTTATTAATCACTAAAAAAGGGTCAAATGAGTAATAACTATTTATTTAAAATTATCTTTTAATTTTTTTTCACATATGTAATCTTTACTCTTGAATATAACAAAAGTAATAATTTACGTAAATTAAAAATCTGGGTAGTATCATTTAATCGCACAAGTCCATTTAAAAAACAAACTATTTTCCTATACTATTTCATTCAAACCTGGTAAAAAAGTAAACAAAAAGGATAAAAGTAATTAAAGCCTTAACTAAATGAATGATAAATAAGATGAAAATTTGACATCAAGACTCACGGTTTTTCTTCATTTATATTAAAATGGAACACTTTTTATCTTGTTTCAATAAAAAAATATATAAATATAGAAAATCAAATTTTATTAGGGTGATAAGATTAAGAAAGGAATGACATTTTTAAATAGTTAATGTCACCACTAATAACTTCAAATATAGACCAATGTATGCTTGAATAAAACACAAACTTATTCCAGTATCCCCTCACTATCTTGAACAATACATACATTAATAATATTAAGAACTTCTCCATAGGTTAGTTGATAACAATACAAAGTACCATCTATATTTTTCTTTTAATAATATCTATTCAAATATATATAATTATTTAAATACGTTTAATAACCAAATGTTTTCAAAAGAAGAAGAACATAAACTATTGGACAAGAAGAAGCATGTGATGAAGAATTATCATTGTTGTAATAAAAATATATATATACTTTTTCAAATCATAAATAAAGCATCCCTTTCTTTTTATCCACTCTTTTTTTAACTATTTCTTCCTTTTATGTCATATCCTCTATTTTTTTCTTTTTTTATATTCAAATATTGAGCATGTACCACGTGACAGAAAGTGATAGAATAGTGAGGAATTGGACCACGGCAGCAGCCAAGCAAAAACAGAAACGTGAAATGAGATCAAATATGGAATAAATTTACTAAAAGTGATAAACATGGATATACTAATAACAATATCACCAATTTTAATCTCCATTTTTCTTTCATTTAATCTCTCATTTATATAAGTAGAAGGAGTAAAGGTACAAGTGAATGAATATTATTTTATATTTTATATTTATTTTTAAAAATTCATTTATATGAGTATTTTGGATCTGTTGGTGCTTCTAGGTTTATACAGGATGAGAAAGATATCCTGAAGGACCACGAATGACCATGACCTTACAAATTAGGAGACTTGTCTAAAGATTAATCAATGAAATCCAAGTCATAGGTTCTAACCTCAAACTATAACAGAAACTGAGTCAAACACTTCATGTTAGGACCAAAAAAGAAGAAGAAGACGAATTATAATAGAACACGAAAAAAAGAAGAATATTTAAAGCATAGTTCATAACCTTGTTATACTTGTTAAGTCCTACAACGCGATTCTAGTTTCTAAGTAACTTCTCCGACCACACTTTCACGTGTCCACATGTGTGACACGACATGCTTCATTTTGTGCTCTAAAAACATCATTTATGGAATACATCCATTGCATGTACTGTAGTGTTTTAAGTATACTTTCAAAACTTCATCATTGTTACAAACCTAATTTATCTTTATTAATTATTATTGGTGATTTCTTTGAAAGGATAAGTTAAATTCACATACGCATAGATGTGAGTCAAAGATATAATGTTATATGACTTTCTTTCATTTTTAGTGCATACACATCTGCCATTAATTGCCTATATTTTGCCTTGTCCCGTGTTGTCGAAGTTTTCTAACAAGTCAACTCTGAAATTAGTAAATGTCAATTTCTGTTTGACTCTACAGCAACAAGTTTCAGGAAACTGTCAGTTTAATAAAGGCAAATTAATGCATTTAAAGAAAAATTTTAATATAATCAAGAAAAAAAATCTGTATTAAACTATTAATTAACTGCAAACCTTTCTCACTACTCTTCAGTGATATTTTTAGACATGTAAATTTAAAAGAATTAAAAGGCATGATTTTAAAAGTGTAAATTTGTGTCCGCCTGCTAAACTATGAGAATTTTTTGTATTAACGAGTTTTGTATTAACCAGTATATATGTACTTTATTTTTTTAAATTGAATACAATATATATGTATATATATATATATATATATATACTTTTTTTTTCTTTTTTGTCATTAGTTTCATTTTATTTCAAACATAATTTTTTTACCTACATTGTTTCATTATCTCTCAAATGTTATTCGATTTATTCAATATTTAAGACATATAAATAATTTTTTAGACACATATTTAATTTTTTTTATTTTTTTTTTGCAGTATTTTTATATATCGTTACTTTTTCACGTGAGAATATCTTAAATTTAAATGTTCAATTGTACATGTGTATCATTTTGACATTAATAATGGATAATATCATGTTTGTTTGTTTTGCTGCAACTTTTATTTATGTTATAAAAATATTATTTAATTAATATTTAAAACAGTGAATGAGCTTATATAAATATTGTCACTATTTCACTCTTTGTAATTTGAATATTATAAGGTATTGTAGTATTAATTACTAAATTTCAAAATTCTTAAAGAAGTGAGATGAAATGAAAGTATTGAAAGAATGGTGTAATATCGGATTGATTTAGGAGTAAAGTAAATAATAATTTGCATATTTGATGTTGTGATGATAAATTAAATAGAAATTAACGTGTAACCCTTTGTTTGGGCCAGACTTGATATTTATTGAATGAAGCAAGTAAGTTGCTGCATGTGTGTGACTTTGTGTAACACAATGCATACTTCTTTTTATTTGTTTCAGTCTCCTTAAAATTAATATTGAATCAATGGTCGTCAACGTTCAAAAGAATTCGGTCAATGGATTTATTTCACAGTAAGTTGCAAGATATCTTGTTTAAATAATTAGGCTTATATTTTATATACTAAAAAATTAACTTATATACTTTAATTTTATTAAAATACTTTCATCCACATGTTGATAAGGCTACTATTGAAAGTACATTTTATTTAATTTTCTATCTTTCTTTTATAGATATTTTAGGGCTACAAATTGTTAATTCAGTTGATGTTTCGTTTGGGCAATTTCTTTCTTCTTATAGAAATGGATTATGAATTTGTAATTGTACCGTAAATATAGGGAGTCTCAAGGATTATCTAATGAAGCAATTAATTAGCATAATAATGATAATTAATTAAAATAATTAAAACAATTAATTGATATTAATAGGTCAATTTTAATTAAAAATTCGTTACAAAATTTATAAATATATGTTTGATATTAGAATGGTTGACTGACTTTTTACAACTCATTTCATTAGAGTTATTGAGAAAAAGCCGTTCCTGGAAGAACCAAACGATTCAAGAGAGTTCAAAATTTATTTAAGTAAACGTACCCTATTTCGAACCCATAAACCAAAACAGTGATGTTTGTGGTTCAGTTTTTTATCAAATAACTATTAATACTGATTCAATTTTAATTTAAACTATATTTAATTAATATTTCATGATTTAGTTTCAATCGGTTTTTATAACCTTCATTATTATAAAATCGTTAAATTTTTTTTTGAAAAAATAATTGTTAAAAAATTTACAATGAAAATTTATAAACTAATAAGAGGTGTTATCATATTATTTGTAGAATTTTTATTGTATTTCTAATTTTAACTTTCTTATATCATAAATAAATTATAAAATTTCATAGTTAAAAATTGTAATCCAAATTTAATATCGGGTTTTGATAGATATAAATATATTATAAGTATAATATAATTATATCATATAAGCAATATTTAAAAGAAATAAAGTTTATCAGTTGTTTATTAAATTTAAATATATATAACATTATATTTAAGTATAATGAGAAATTTGCCTTGATTCTTTATTTTCAACATGAAATTCGAACTAGGTAATTTGATTGAGGAAAAAAGATTATTACAAATATTTAAAGAAAATTGATTTTTTTTCCCATTTTTTAGACAAGTTTGAGGGTTTTTTTTATCTGTTCAATTTTAAACATTTTACGTGGACTTTCCTTTATTTCACCAAACAATCAAGTATCACTTAAAAAAGAAATATAGAGTTAAAACTTAGTCAATAATATTATCAATATAAAATGAAGTAGATTTGTTCTGATCTTAATTATATGAAAAATACTCAAATTTAAAAATTGTTTAACGATTCTACAAGTATTAAAAAAATGGTGTACATGTCTTAATCTTGGTTTATATGTCAAAGGAATTTTGAATCTTGAGTTTTAAAAATAGTTTTGTACACTAAAGTAAAATTCCTCATTTATAGCTTTTACTCATTCTTAGTCTCTGAAACCGAGTACACATTATTTTACACAAAGTCTGAGAAATTGTTCTAAGCTGAACGTTGACGAGAGATTAGTATGAACACTCAAGTTTATATGTTTATGCATTTCTATATTTTTTTCACACTCTCTTTAGATATATGCTTGGAAAACTTAATAAAATAATATTAATGAATGTGTGGAGTTATTTCAGTTTAAGTAGAATAGATCTGTTCAACTCAAATAGCATTGTATTTAATGATAAGTATCATTGTCTACATTTTTTGTTTATAGATAATGAAGTATGATTCTTAAGATTTTATAAATACTTTGATCAAATTAAATATTACACTATTTCTATGTATGAGATTTTACTTTACCCTTAATTATCTTTAAAGATTGTGGCACAGATTGTTCAGCTAATTGTGACTTGACAATATATGGATTTTAATTATTATTTCAAAAGGAATTAATACAAAGGATTTGTTGCAAATTTTCTTGATAAGTAGTTCTTGTTAATAGTGTGATAATGGTATTCTTTTGTTTGGGATGCTTGAAATGACACAAAATAGTTATAATTCAAAGTATTATTAACTGAATAAAAAGGAATTTAGAAGTACCAAGTATGTAATGACTCTGTCAATTTCCATCAATGGGTTTTTTAGGTTTTAAAACATTAGTTCCTGTAATTTTTTATAGAAATTAAAATAGTATATGATGAGCTTATAACTAATAAAAGTATTTTTTATGCTTTTCATATGACTACATTTAGTTCCCATAAGAATATTTGTTAATTTTAACTTTGTATGTTTTCATGTAATTTTTTGTAAAATAGAAAATTTTAGTTAATGTAGTTAAATTTAGCGAAGAGTATTTCAAATAAAAATAATAGGTTTTTTAAGTAGAAAAATATTTTTTATTTTCAACTAATAATTTACTTGTTGATATAATTTTTTATTTAATATAATTACAATTTACTTATACATTAATAATTTATTTTTTATATATTAATTTTGATTTTACCTTGAATAATTGTTAAATAGTTTTGGATTAAATATATTTTTAGTTTTTAAACTTATACACAAAATTGAAATTAATTCATGTTTTAAAATTTAATACAATTTGGTCTCAAACTTAAAAAATAGTATATATAATTATTTTAATTCAAGATTACGAAATTTTGTTAAGGTATTAAATAATGTTTAAAATGATATTTGAAGTGAACGTATCTCTAATCAGATTAGATACAGACTTGTAATATCATTTAATATATTAAAAATTTTCACATAATTAAATTAAAAAAATTATATATATTTATTTTTAAGTTTAGTTCAAATTATATTAAATTTTGAGACTGAGACAAAGATCATATTGTCATCCAAATTTAAGAATTAAAAAAAATTATAATAATAGTTTACTTTCTAATATATTTTAAATAAGAATTTTAATAAAGTGATACTTCACATATACAACTTCCCTTTTCTTAATTATTCTCTTACTTTTCAAATAAGGTGTTTATGGAAATGTTCTTTATTCTGGTATGTTTTATTATAATTTAATAAATAAATTATAATTTAAAATTAAAAGATTATTATATATTTATTTTGAAGTGTGATTCCACATTTCTCTTCATTTTATTGAATTCATTTTGCTTATGTGGATTTACAACGTATTCGTATTATAAGTCAAACTATTTTGTATAGACTAATTTTTCTGGTAAGATCCCTATGACTGATAACAAGGTTTGGAAGCTCAACTAAATCACTCTTTGGTACTAAGAAGGTGTCTTTTTTAACATTGTATTCTAATTTAGATTTATCTAATTTTGAAAATATCTCTTGTTCAGAGGATTTTTAAGTAGTAATAACATAATATATATATAATAATAATAAATTTTACATATAAAAAATATATTTAAATAAAAATTTATAAAACATAAAAGTTATAAAAAATCACTAAAATTATATTTCATATTAAAATTATAAAAATAAATAAATAATAATAAAGTAAAAAAAAATAGGACAACTTAAACAAAATTTTTATATAATTCGTGTTGTATGACTTGTTCCTAAAAACGTTTTTATAGAAAACGTATTGATGACATTTTTTTATTTTTATAGTTTCTAAATTTTAATGAGAATGTTTTCTATTTTGAAATGTTTTAATAAGGCAGAAATCGTGTTTCGAAAGTTCAACTTCATCTTCCTTGAAGTTTTTCTCATAAAATACAGCTTACCATTTATGTAATTTTATTTTAATAAATTTAAATTTAAAGTACAATAATTTGATAGGAAATCATATTTATTTTAGAATAAGACATGGCATAACAATGAATGGAGTGATTTCTAACAATCACCAAGTTTGGATGATTTTAAAAATTTTGTCCTTGCTTATGTTTTCGTCACTTTGTTCCACTGTCTTTTTTTTTCCTAACTTTTTGTTTGTAATTTGAATTCATTAATTTGAGGAAGATGTTGATGTGATGAACAAAAAAGTAAACTTCTTCTCAGTCACCCTATCTTTATGTTTGATGGTGTTGAACACTACACAAACCAAGTTATCAAAATGAGTGGACATAAAAACGAAGGCAAATTCATTTTGGTTGCATTTCCCTTATGCTCAGTGCAGAATTCAACTACCTTTGATGCCAGCTATCACTGATTTTTCTCAATCGAGTATATAATATATTTTAGCAGAGCCAGCCCGAGATCATATAATTTAAAGTCAATAGCAACCAATGTAACATACATCACTTAATGAGATAAAATTTTATTGTTGTAATTGAAATCCTATATCAGAGACTTGGGTTGAGTTGAGCTAAGTCAACTGCAATTTTTGAAATCCTGGACCAGGTTTTCTGACACCATGAAACAATGTTTAGATAAAACAAACATACCTTATTAGTCCAAAAGTAAGTCTAATTTACCAATCAAAGTTAAAAACTGGGGAACCCAGACCAATACATAGGTAGCAGTCAATAGTCACCAATAATTTTTGGAAGGGCCCTTCTAAGATTTAAGCCTTAAGTTTCTTTGTATCAGCCAGAGTATGAACCTCCCATCACTACGACTGTTTCACTTCTTCTAATCTTCCTGGTGAGAGGGTCCATGCTCAAGTCTAGCAGTAACCTCTGCATGCTCTGTTTGTGGTTCCAGGTCAATCTTAATTTCTGTAAAATGGGAATATAAGTGAAAGGTTAGGAAGCTTCACACAGGAGAGAAGGAGAATGAGAAGGAGTGAGAGAGAAAGGTTCACCTGCTATGCTTGCTGACAAGTCCTTGTACAGTCTTACAGCACAAGGGAACATTACAATTTTATAGGAGGATATTTCTTTCTTCAGCTCTTCACTCACCTCAGTAAAGTTGTACTTGCGCTTCCACATATCACAAGTCTCCACAGCAGATGGAATTATCAAGTTTTTGACTTTAAGATTGCATAGGAACTAGAAAGGGGGAGTGAACACCATATACCATTATAAATTGTGCATATATAATATTTCTATGAATAACAATGATAGGACATGTGTTGTTTAAAGATCTTAGTCTAATCTCTACCAAATGATTGAAAATGTAACAAGAAATTTTATGATTTTGTTAGTCACCTACCGATTCAATTACCCTCATTAATTCCTGGCAAACTCCTTGGCCCCTGCGTGTCATTTCTGTTGCAATAAGTGGCATTTCTGCAATCCTTGACCCGTGAAATCTATAGCCGTGAAGTAAAAATTCAATAAGAATATGAATCTCAATCTTTGTAAATACATGAAGAAGGCATAGGGTGAACCGTGACACAAAACTAAAGTTGTGCCTGTGACTGACTGGTTTATTACGGGTTTGAATTGAAACAACTTCTTTGCATATGCAAGGATAAATAATGGCTCTCCCACATACTTTCGCATGGCGAGAAAGTGTTATTTGTGTCTAACACATAGAGCATCAGAGCACAAGGGTCGCTACTTAGTATACAAAGAGCTTTCACAAACTAAATAACTGAAAAAAGTCCAAAAGATCACTAATGAACATAAAAAGAATACCTTATAGAAGCTGCAGCAATTATCGCATCATCTTCCTCCAGAACAAACATATAAAAACGGCTAAAATCAATCCTGGATAAGTTTGACCTGAATAATAATTGTAACAGTGGATCAAAAGGTTGAATTGTTAATGCCCGACTGCTTATACATAAATTAGTAACATTAGAAGCAATTAGAAAATGCTGAATGAACAAAATAGCAAGAACACGATGACAGTAGTAATGAGTTGGATGCCTTGAGATTGAAAAAACTAAGTCCTGCAACAATAAGGAATAATACGATATATGTGCTTACTTGCAGCTGTAAACAATACTTCGAACCACATTGATGCCTGTTTTCCTGTCAGTTATTTTCTCAAAAGCTTCATTCATTAGCATCCAAGTAAGTGCAACCTTTGAATTGTTTTCTAAGAATAGATTCATATATGCAGGATTGTTCTTGTATGTCTCCATTAGGCGGATAACCCTCCAAGAGTATTTTGCCGAATAATCATTTCTGATTCCGAGATATACTCCCATTTTTGCATATATCTATAGCAAAACATATGAAAATTCAAAATGCAATGGAAAATGACAAAAACATCCAATATTTGATTTTTCATGAACAAATCAAAGGGAAAGAGTATCTACCCCTTGGCAACCTCGCCCACAATATGATCTTGAAGGTTTAGTTAGTTTTGAGGAATCTTTTTCATATTTTTCAAAGCACTCCCAATGATCTACAAATGTGAAAACAGGCATTGAGGGGGCTTCAGCAAACCAAATGCTCGGTAGGAAAGCAACCCACTTTCAACAGAAAAGGAAATAAAAATAAACAAAGCTAAATGGATAACAAGAAATTTTACACTTCTTGTCACATTGGGAGCACTTGAAGCCTTCTTTTTTCTCATAGTATCTTTTTTTCTCAACAACCAGGTCCACAACCAGCCCACAGTATTTGCATACACAATATGGACAAAACCAATCATTTTGGGGAACCGTCTGCAGTTTAAAAGGAACATATTTACAATATTTATGTAGAGCATCAAATATATCTCCACCTGAAGGATTGCTTCTATGTAATATGAACAGATCCTTTTCAGAAAGGAAAGTAAAATTAATTTGATTACCTCTATATTTATGCAAGATAGATGATATGTGGAAGGACACCTGTCACAACAGATTAAGTCTCCCCCATCACCACAGACTGCACAAACATCATCATCTTGGTCTGCATCAGTTTCTTTTGGCACAAACAAAAACATTTGCCGACGCTTTTGTTCCCGGGCATGTTGCCAAACATCAATCAAGCATTTTCGGAGGGTTTTGCGTTTTCTGTGAATGTAAATATGTTTATAGGGCTGTCTAAGAGTACTTCCAGCATGGTTCTCAAAGGTCCACATTGATATCTCCTCCTGGCAACAGCTGCAGAGAATTCCACCCCTAGTAATCCTTCCTGCTAATGGCTTTTCAATTGTGTCACTCCTATAGCTTACTCGTTCATCTTCCTTAATAATCTTAGAGTCTATCAACCATAAAAACGTTGTTTTCTTACATGACCGTACTCTATCAGATGAAGGTGAACCTCTTTTCTTGTTTGCTGCTTGTCTTTCAAGTGATGACGGACTATTTTCCATTATTGAGCTTGGTCCAGGATTATTAACTTCTTGGTTTTGTTCTACTATTCTCACCCTCTTCTGAGTAGGTTGGCTTGACGTATCCTGCATGCCCCTTTTTGTGCCTCGTGTACATGACCTAACTCTTTCAAGCCAAAGTGAACCTCTTTTGTTGTTTGTTGCTTGTCTTTCGGGCAATGATGATGGACCTTCTTCCATTATTGATCTTGGTCCAGGATCACAAATTTCGTTGTTTTTTTCTTGTATTCTTGCCCTCTTCTGAGTAGGTTGGTTCAGTGTACCCTGCATGCCTCTTCTAGCACCTCGTTTAGATGAACTTGCTCTTTCAGGAAAAGGTGACTCTCTTTTCTTGTCTGTAGCTTTTCCTTCAGGTGATGATGGACCTTTTTCTATTACACCTCGTTCACAAACCCTTTTGCATCTAGTAATTGACTCCACGTTTGTCTTTGCCATTTTATTCTTCACTGCTCTTGGAGTGCCTGATGTTCTGTTTCCACCTTTTCCAAAGATTGGCTTAAGCGTTCCCATCAAATCAGCCCTAAAGACCACTGTTTCTGTCTCTTTTTCCCTTGAAATGCTAAATTTTGTCTCGTTGTCTTGTCCATGATCCTGATTTTGTTCTGCAATTGAATCTCCACCTGCATCCACCAATTCCATCTCCACTACTCTTGGAGTGGTGCCTGAGGTTGTCTTTCCAGCAATCATGTCTCCACTAGACTCAACAGTTACAATCTCTATTGCGCTTAGAGTGCTTAATGAGGTCTTTCCAACAGCCAAATCCTCACTTAAGACTATCATTTTGGTCTCCATTTCACTTGGAGTGCCTAATTTTATGGTTTCATCTTGTTCACAACCCTCTCCATGTCTAGCATTCAACCCTCCACTTGACTCAACATTCACAGTTTCCATTGCACTTGGAGCGCTTAATGTGGTGTTTCCAGCAGTGAAATCCTCGTCTGAGACAATCATTTTAGCTTCCATTGCTATTGGAGTGCCTAATGGTGTGGTTTCACCTTGTCCATGACTTGCAGTCAAATTCACAACAACGTCCACTGTTTCAGTTTCCATTGCTCTTTGAGAGTACGATGTTGTATTTCCACCATCCTGCCCACCTGTTGCAATCAAATCCATACTTGATTGTGACAACGTCCACTGATTTTGTTCTGCAATTGAATCTCCACCTGCATCCACCAATTCCATCTCCTCTACTCTTGGAGTGGTGCCTGAGGTTGTCTTTCCAGCAATCATGTCCCCACTAGACTCAACAGTTACAATCTCTATTGCGCTTAGAGTGCTTAATGAGGTCTTTCCAACAGCCAAATCCTCACTTAAGACTATCATTTTGGTCTCCATTTCACTTGGAGTGCCTAATTTTATGGTTTCATCTTGTTCACAACCCTCTCCATGTCTTGCATTCAACCCTCTACTTGACTCAACATTCACAGTTTCCATTGCACTTGGAGCGCTTAATGTGGTGTTTCCAGCATTGAAATCGTCGTCTGAGACAATCATTTTAGCTTCCATTGCTATTGGAGTGCCTAATGGTGTGGTTTCACCTTGTCCATGACTTGCATTCAAATTCACAACAACGTCCACTGTTTCAGTTTCCATTGCTCTTTGAGAATAGGATGTTGTATTTCCACCATCCTGTCCACCTGTTGCAATCAAATCCGTACTTGATTGTGACAATTTAGTCCCTAACTCTCTTGGAGAGCATGATGGCATGTTTCTTCTTGTTGAGTTTGTAAAGCAGAACCTTGAATTATCATAATTGTATGAGTCAGTTTTAAGATCACTTGAGCTAATTATGTAACAGTATCAACTTAAGGCGTGAAAATATATGTAACAGAATTACAAAACTTAAAAAGGAACTTTATTCTAACAAGCCAGCATAACTATGTTTCATTTCTACGCTAATAAAACAAGAAACTTACATCATAAAATTATATATGATGAAATATGTAATTATTTGTAATATAGTCATCTATAAAAAGTAAAAACTTTATAAAGGATGTATGTTATGCGGAATCTGCACAAAAACATTTAAAATTGAACATTGACAGAAGAACCAAAATGTCCATTCAACATAATAATGGGGGAAAGCAACAAATATTATTCTCTCCATATTAAGTTATTGATAAATTGCTGCTTGAAAACATAATCACATAATCTGCTTCTTCATACCAAGTTTACCACCAGGACAAGTGACAATGGCATATTGAACAAAAATTGTAAGCAGGTCAAGTTATTTCATGCATTTCCAATGTAGTTAATCTTTTCTAACCAAGTTTTGTCTCATGGGATATTCACTATTATCCCATACCTAATTAATCGATTTATCAGGAGTTATAAAATCAACAGTCAAAAATATCCTCCTTTGTTGTATGGAAACTTCCACCTCAGCTCATTACGATAATTAACAGATACCCATGACCATTTGTTCTTTCCTCCAGTGATTTTAAAAATTGACATTAAAGAGTAAAATGTTTATGAACTGAAGAAATAAAACAATAAATAAAAAAAATTAAAAAAAAAAAAACAACTCAATAGGAAATGAAATGGTAACCGGAGAAGAAAATCCAATACCCAATATGAGAGGGCCACTTTAATTAATAGAAGCTTGAAAATCTGTAAATCAAAAAGGTTCTAGGAAGTCCACATACATAACAAGGAATGAGGGCAAAATATGGATATTGGGATATTAAGATTTTTTTCTAAAACATTGATAAAACAAATATATCTACAAAAAATTTAATTATATCTAACATAAGAGCATAATACTTTTAAAGAAGCATTCACATTACTGATTGCTCATTAATTAATTCATGGATAAATATATCAGTAGTAAATAGATGAAGATTGCAATTCACAGAAAACACTTGGTCATAACAAGTAAGCATAGTTCCATATATTTCCCCCGCCATACCAAAATACACTTTTTTACTATGAACATGTAATAAAAAATATACAAAATAGCCACTGAGGTTCGGGTGTCAGAAAACATTAGTGATGTCAAAAAGAAGTTTGAATCTGTAAAACAAAAAAAATTGTTTGGAAGATAGAATCTGAAAAGGATAAGTCCTACCTCATCATTTGGAAGAGTCATTTGTTATCAATCAGAGAAACTACTGGGTTTCCATTAAACGGTTAAAAAGCTATAGCAGTTACAAGCTGTGTTATGAGTCGTATCCATAAATTATTGGAGTGGTATCCATGGAGAAATGGAGATGCATCAGGCAAATTAATCTTTTAAAGAAAATTAATGGATACTACTTGGATTCATTTCAGGAAATATTGGTACAAAAAATGCATCCAAAAACTCATTCTTTTACATTTTGAGTATCTAGACTTCACAAAATAAGGTCTGATGGTTAAATCTATACCAAAATAGAGCTTAACATTTGAACATCAATCAGACAAAACAAAGCATGCATGCATAAGTTGTCATTCACCATTTCAACATCAACCAGATAAAACAAGCATGCATAAGTTGTCATTCACTACACTTCAATCATGGAGATCCAAACGTTTTGCCAGAACTGCAAAGTGGTAATTAAATTCCACAAATATCAACTATTGAATAAATTTCTTTGAGGGTAAATTACCATAAAGGAGAAAACATACCTTCAATTGTGGTATAGAAATCAGCCCTAAATTATTGATGTGCGATTTTTTATAGATTCATTAAGTATGCGCCGCCAGTGATCACTGCAGTAGAAAATGGTATATAAATCTATGAAACATTTCTACAACTTGAAATAATAAAAAATGCAGTGAATATCTAAAATCGATAAAAGAATTCAAGCTACATTTTCTGACAAGAATAGGAGAATTGATTCCAAAGGACACTAGATTAGGAAAATCTGAAGTCGTAATGGAAGCAAGAGTTAGAGACACTGAATAATTCAAACTGCATGACTACAATACGAAACTAATCTGAAAGCCTGTGACCGCAACACAAAATTGGTCTGAAAGCCAGTGACAGCTATGCGAATAGGTCTGAAACCCAGACAGCAATGCAAAACAATCTGAAAGCCAGTGACTAAAATGTGAAATTGATATGAAATTGGATTTCATATGATAATTGTACCAGGCAAGGGTAGACCTACTGTATCTTGATGTTGAACAGGGCTTCCACTCTGCGCGATTAAATAGAACTTCCCTACAATGACTGCAATTAAATTGTCAGGTAAAAATAATCAAGAAAATAGTATTAAGCACCAAAAAAATCGTAATAATGTCAAAATGCCAACCAGGACAATGTGGCCCTTGTCTTTGCTGACTAGACACTTGTCAAATGCGTTTCACACATTTATTGTCTAAAACAATCATTAATTATGAAGCCGTTTAAAGATATGCGATAAGATGTATTTTTATTGCCCTGGATTAGATAAGAAAATTATGTAACTTTTTATAACCAATTATACCATGTAAAAAGAACATTCTGTCCTGTTGCATAGCTTTTACAAAGTTAGACTGGCTTCTAAAAACTGTAAAACACACTTACAATTTGATGCACAGGGGAAACTTGCAGATAAGTATTCTAAATCTTAAGCTAAGTTTTAGCATTTCATCAGATAAAGTGAAACCAAGGTAACAAACATCACTTGCAATTTAATCAAAATGTGGCCCTTCTTTCAAGCTTTAAGGCATTTTGTCCCTTAAAAATTATTATTTGAAATAAAGGACAGGAAATAGAGGAAATTATCCAGACACCCTTTTTTTTGTACAGACTCTAAATTAGATGTAATTCCTACTGAAACAAATTAAGATTTGATTAGAAAAAGGGGACATCTTTTGAACTTTTCAGAATGTGGCCAAAAGAATTAATCATTAATGAAGGAAATAGAAGAAGTCCTTTAAGACAAGTCCTGGTCATATAAGTTTAGTTATATCTTCTAACGTATTTAGCTGCTCAAGGTTGCTAGGGAGTGAAAGTAAAAGAATTACCAAAAAATTGCCTAATAGTTAAATAATCTATGTAACCTCCAAAGACCAACCTTTCAAATAATCTATGAAGTTGCTACCTGTTTTGATTATATCATTGCAAATTGGTTAGCGATAATTGAGAGGTAAGATAATAGGTTGATTGCATTAGGAAAACAAAAATCATGTAGTTTTCATCATGGAAAGAGTAAAAGAGATAGATGGAAGAGGAAATTGTGAAATGATCAAATGAGTAGCTTGTTAGACTAGAAGAAACTATACATTGTTTTGAGTCAAACATATGTAATTAGAGATTAATATTTTAAATTATATGTCAGTCCAAGAACTAATTTTCTCCATAGAACTTTCAATTGTGTGTCCAAGAAAAGGATCTGAGTAAACCACATTTAACTCTTGAACTAGTACATTTCCAATGGAGATGTGTTGCATGATAGATTCTCCAGGATATCATTAGGAAATGAAAGAAAATTGTCCTGGCATTATTAATCTTAGAATTTGAGTTTAAGACTATTTCAATCTTAGAATTTTTTCAATGTAACCCCTCAAGCCAGCACTACTAACTTTTAGATGGCGAGTCGTGTTTAGCCTTAGTTATCCCATGTATATGTATGCTCTCATTCTAGTCAAGCAGGATATTTTATAATAGTCAAGGTTCATAACATATAATTAACATTAGTATGATGAAATACAGAACAGAAAAGATCAACAAAACTCACAACATAAAGCAGACTCCCCATAAGACAGGTGGGACCAATTTCATTCCTAGATTTTTCAAAAATTTGGAAAGGTTAAAAAAACAATGAAAATTGAACAAATTTACCACTATTGTTTGGCACGCCGCCTAGGTTGTTGAAGGTAATGCGGGAAACATGTTGATGGATTCAAATGCAATATTCCTTTGAAGCTTCCAATCCCGACTACCATTTTTTCCAATTTATACCAACTAATCGTGTTTTTCTCCATCTTCAACTGGTTTTGCATTCCCAGCTTGCCTGACGAGGAATTACACAAAGAAGGATTGATGGCTTTAGTTGCAGTGGTGTCAAGGAAGAACAGTGCTGCATCAAAGTTTCTCAAATTCATTTTGTTTCTTCTACAAATAGCATAAAATACGGGAAATTTCAAAGTAGGGTTCTCACAGTTGATATGCTGATTGGAAACCAACCACCAAAATAGAAACTCCCTTGGATTGAAATCCAGTTCCAAAGAATTTGATTGAAAAGGGTTTGTCTGTGAATATGACAGGGAAAAGGAAGAGATGTTGGCCAAGGTGAATATCACCAAGTTCTCATCCAACTTCAAGTAGGCATATCAATTTTCAAAGCAGCTATTGGGAATGGAGTTTAGAAGTAAGTTTAATTTTATATTTTTTATTAGATTGTCCATCTTTAAAAAAAAAAAAAAGAAATCCATGTTAAACCAATTTTATAAAAAAAAAAAAGTGCAAATCAGTTCTAAAATATTTATCCATCCCAACCTGAAAACTAGGTTCTGAAAACAAATTCTAAACATAGTTTTATGTTTTCTTTTTTAAGTTTTAAATTTAACTATATTTAAATGGAATCATTTAAAAAAATACAATTTATGATTTAAAAATATATAATTATTATTTTATGAATAATAAATAGTAATTTATATTACTTTATTTTTTTCATTTCTAAACTATAATAATTTTAATTCTATGCATAAGCGTTGTAATACATGGATGATAAGTGGCATCAACGTTCCACATGATTTTTTTCTACAAATATATATATATATATATATATATATATATATATATATATATATATTAATATTCTTTTATTTCAATAATTTATTTAATTAAAAAATACAATTTATGATTTAAATTTTAAAATTTATTATTTAATTAAAAAATAAAACAAAGAAGTTCCAATTACATTTTAACTTATTTCTGTATTTATAAAAAAATCATTATATATTTTTGAAATATAACTTTTTTTTAACAAGCTAATTAAAATATATATTTAAACGTATTATTAATATATTAGTAAAATATATATTTTATAATATATATATATATATATATGTTGGGTTAAATTATTTTTTATAAATAAAATAACTATGTTTACTATGTTTGAATATAATATATTCATATCTATTATAAATATACAATATACAGTTATATTTATAATTATATAAATCAATTTTTTTTTATGAATTACTTAAAAGAAATATTCAATCGGTAGTAGGGAAGTGAATTCTAACATTGAGAGAGAAAAAATCATCTTGGATGAATATTTAACATTGATTTCTTATTATGAATTTTTAAAAAAACGGTTTATATCAAATGACATTTATTTAATTCATATAAAAAATAATAAATAAAATAAAATTTTCAAACCGATGAAATTTGTAAAACTCTTAAAAAATAGTTACATTTAATATATTATATATACTTTTCTATGATACAATACGTATAATGTTACGTTAAAATACATATGAAGTTATAATAAAATATGTATTTTGTTAGGTATAGTGTTAGGTGTGATATTAAGTGTAGTATTAGGTGTGAACTTTAGACAGAGATGAAGTTAAATAAGTATTAGGTGTGGTATTAAGTGTGAAAGGTACATGTAGTTATAGTTAAGTTTGGTTTGCTATATATGACAATAATGAAGTGAAAAACATAAAAAAAAAAAAAAAAAAAAAGGAAAGGAGCTTGGTTACAAAAGAGTATATATTTCTAAAGTGTAAAGAGATTCTCAAAGTTCAAAGGCTACCTTGGTCCATAGAGTATTCCATTTCAGGAATAAAAAGATTGAAGTTGTTTAAGACAACAAGCAGGGCAACTAACTTTTTTCTTTGTTATTGATAAATGTATATTTTATGTTTATAATTATAATTATATGATATATAGGATGTTGGGTTTATTAATGGTAGGTGGTTGTCCACTTATGTGCGTTTTGGTTTATTTTGACTATTTTTATTTTTTATTTTTTATTTTTTGAGTTATCTCAATAAAATCTTAATCTTATTTTTTTACTGTTAAATGAAACTAAAATTTTGATATATGATTTTTGAGATACATTAGTCTACTTTAATCCCTCATGTTTTTAATTTAAGGTCTGTACTTAGAGGAATTAATTTATCAATTTTGAGTAAATTGATCACCACTTTATTTTTATCTCTAAGTTACATCAGCAAAATCTCAATCCCCTCTTCGCTTACCATTAGATTAAGTTGAAATTTTAATATATGATTTCTAAGATGTATTGCTCTAATTTTATCGTTTGGATTTTTAATTTGAAGTCTATGCTCAGAGGAATTCATATCACATTTTTTAGTAACCTGATCAACATTGTATTTTTGTCCTTAAGTTGCCTTGGTAAAAACTTCAAATCCCACTTTGTTTACTATTAGAGTGACCTTAAATTTTGATATGTAGTTCATAAGGAATATTGATTCATCTTTGCGCTCATATTTTTTATTGGATGTATGTGCTTAGAGGAATTAATTTCACATTTTGGATGTAGTTGAAAACCACTTGAATTTTGTCCTTGAGTTCTCGGAAAAATCTCAATTTCTATCTATTTAACCATTAGATTAACCTGAAATTTGGATATGTAGTTCCTAAGGCATATTAATTTACTTTGATCTCTCAAAATTTTTATAGGATGTTTGTATTTTGAGAATTTTGTTTCATGTTTCATAGGGAGCTCAACTCTACCTTGATTTATTTTTTGGTCATTTAGGTAAAATTAAGATTTTCACTTCATTAACCGTTAAATTGAATTGAAAATTTTATCTTACATTCTAGATGTATTGTTATTTACTTTTATTGGTAAGATCTTTAATAAGAGGCATGTAGCTAAAATAATGTTTCCATGTAATATTTTAATTGTTTGTGTTGTTAACAACATTTAATCATATTGGGGTGAAATCTTGAGTAATTGTATCATTGATTTATATATATGGTTGTATAATTGATTTGAACGTTATGTTATACCACGAACACAAATTTGGATCAAATATGTGTTGCATGATGAATTGGTGGTTGAATATGAATATGATATGAGATTGGGCAAGACTCTCGTGGAAAGATTCTGTGTTTGGAATTGGTTAGTGTATACTCTAACAACTATTCAATTTTAAAGAATGATGAGTTATGTGGTGAAATGAATAAAATGTCATAGTCTATGTGCCGATTTTAGACATATGTATTAATGGGCTAATGGTGTGAATGATATGATGTATTGTATTGAAAATGCCTTTGTAAATAGTAGTCGAGGCTCCCACAAGTGTACAACCTTTCATGATTTTGTATTAATGTTTCATCTAGATGATTGAGTTATGATTATTGCATGATAATATGATCATGCATATTTTATTTTATGAATGATTTGTTGTATGTTAGTTCACCTGTATTTATTTGTGTTTGTGTTATAATAACGTGTGTTATATGGAAACAAATGATAAAAAAATGACTAATCCAATATAAGTAAAGAAAGGAGTAAAGAAAGGAGTAAAGAAATAGTGGAAAATAGTTTATAATCATTTTATGAGTATTTTTATTTGAAATTAAAAATATGTATCTTCCATGGATGTATGTTGTAATAATGGTATATCATGTGTAACTATAAAATATTAAAGGTAAGATAAATAGGATGTTATAACATTTTTTATAAATTCAAAGGTGACCATAACAATTAGAGGTTACATTACCTTCACAATGATAAAAAGTATTATTTTATTTTTTAAGAGTTTATTTTCGTAAGAAATTAGTTTGACTTAGTTTATTTTTTTAAAAGAGAAAAGAAAGGTAAAATATAAGTTTAAGCAAACACTAATTTATACTTATCCTGATATCCAGACGATCAAACACGAAACTGGTTGATTTCCATATTGTCCCAAGAAGTGGATCATCTCACTGAAGAAAATGTTGGCCATGAGAGTGTTAACCAAGTGCAGCTCCCATGCCAAAAGTTACAAACCCTATCTCACTCTCAATTTCATCGCACATCAGCACCACGGTCAGTACCAGACCCGTCGAAATCTTATTCTTGACACTTCCCCTTCCGAATTCGTCAAGCTTCACAGACTCACCGGCCCTGATTCTGGTATATTATCTTTTTCTTACCCCCATTCACCTTTACAATGTATTTTTTTTTCATTTATTCCAGTCTCATTTCTTTTATTTTTACAGGAATTGTCCAAATTAGCTTGGATAGGCCTGAAGTAAGAAATGCTATTGGGAAAGAGATGCTGCGAGGCCTGAGTCAGGCTTTTGAGTTGATTAATCAGAAATCTTACGCTAATGTTGCTATAATCAGCAGTTCAGTTCCTGGGGTATTTTGTGCCGGGGCCGATTTAAAGGTTAATTGTTAAATTCCCTATTGTTCAATCTTCAAAGGAAGGAGGCTTGGGTGTTTATAATTTATGTGATTCTTTTTCCTTCTGTGGTGACTGTGATCATAAACTAAATTTTTTCAAAGCATAATTATTGGACATAGTTTGATCCATTTTGGAACGGGTTCTTGCTGTTAGTTAAGGTAGTGTGGATTTAATTTACATATTATGTTATTGGAGAAAAGTCATCCTTTCCTTTAAAGGTTCTGTGTTTATTGGGCTGCAGGAACGCAGGACCATGAGTCAATCAGAGGCTAAGACTTTTGTGAATTCTATTCGCTCCACATTTTCATTTCTAGAGGTTAGTTGAAATCATTCATAATTTTGTTTTTGTAATTACTGGATCACATTATTGTATTTGGGTTTATTGGGCTGCATTCTAATATTTGTGTTGTGTACTTATCCACATAAAATACCAAACATGTATTGGTGTTTAATTCTATATTTCTATTCTGTTTCACATTCTTTTCTGGTATTGTTTTATCATTTTGGGGATTTGGGGAGAGGTTATTATGTAGCTCAAGAGCTGACCCAACTTTCTTTTTCTTTCATTTATAGTCCGTCTTTGGGTGGTACTAAGAAATATTGGTGATGAAAAATCTCCAATTGGATTCTATCGCGTTCTTTTCCTCTGTCTGTACTTCATGTGTGTCATAGCATCTCTGTTTTCCCATTTCAATTATACTACTCCTTGAAATCAGGATAATTTTTTTTCTCTTTATTCAGGTGGTTTGTGTTCCAACTATTGCTGTTATTGAAGGAGTAGCTCTTGGTGGTGGACTTGAGTTGGCTCTTGCATGTGATATTCGAATATGTGGTAGTTTAATATGCTGTATTTATTTTTTATATTGAATTCTATTTATTTGGTTGCTTCTGAATGTGACGCCAGTATCAGACATTTTCTTCACTTGTTTTTTCTTTCATGGTATAGGAGAAAATGCTCTCATGGGTTTGCCAGAGACAGGACTTGCAATAATCCCTGCGTATGTTTGTTTCATACTATTTTTCTTCAGCCTTTTTCATAGTGTGTCTTTGACGCCATCTATTTCTGTCATGTATCTCTTCATATCTGTTATCTAATAAAGTAAAAGATTAAATCTCAAGATAGATTGTGGAGTATATTTGAAATATGTAGACAAATATGAATTAATGGTGAATTTGAATTGTTTTTAATTTTTTGATGAATGCGTGTAGTAAGGTCAGCTTGATGATATTCTTGTCATTATTGATACAGGGCAGGTGGATCTCAGCGATTACCTAGATTGGTTGGAAAAGCAATTGCAAAGGATATTATATTTACTGGTCGAAAGGTTGATGGCAAAGAGGCACTGTCCTTGGGTATGTTGATTAGTCACTCAGCTCCTTTTATCTAATTAGTAAAGACATCAAAACAGAGATTTTGAGGAGGAAAATCTGGAGAATACACCGTATATGCTCATTGTTTCGGCAAACTTATATTTCACTTGAAAAGAATATTCAAGACATTACGAAGCAAAAGTCTATGTCCATTGAACTTTTATCGTTTTGGTGTTCATCACAAACACTTAGCCATTTCCTGTTGAACTCCAGTAAAGCAAAGAGAAAGGTTACTGTTGTGCGACTTTCTATAAAATAACGAATACAAAAAATTTCACCTGAAAAATTGGTAACTTCTTAATGCTTCTTTTCACAAATAAAGCATAAACATTTGTTTTTTATTCCTCCACAAACAGCACGATGGTTGCCTAAAATTTTATCTGTACAGGTCTTGTTAATTACTGTGTTCCTGCTGGTGAAGCTTATTCAAAGGCACTTACAGTTGCTCGGGATATCAATCAAAAGGTATCTCCCTCAGAAATATATCACTCTGAAACTGGTATTATGGTATAGCTGTGGTTTGTGACATTTAGAAATGCGTGGATCAGGCCTTTTGTGCCGTTGAATGTCCATGTATAAATAAATGGTCGTGACTGATATTTCTAAATGTTGGTTTTCCATTTTGTTCTTTTGAAGAAGTTGATTTATTAAGAAAAGGATAAATAGCTCATGTTACAAGTACATTACTAAAAGCTTTACTTCTTGTGCAAAAACCCCACAAATGATTTAGCGGGTGCAATTGATCCCTGTGCTCCAACTGATTTTAACAGGGTCCAGTAGCTATAAGGATGGCTAAAAAAGCTATTAATGAGGGGGTTGAGACTGATCTAACATCAGCTTTGGTCTTGGAAGAAGATTACTATGATTATGTCTTGAGTACTAAAGATCGATTAGAAGGATTGGCTGCATTTGCTGAGAAGCGGAAACCAAGGTATACCGGTGAGTGATTGGGGTGTTCTTTTGCTGATTGTGTCTAGTGAGCAACATCTGTCATTTAGATTAGTCATCTAGAGCCTGTAGTCAACTTCCTAGATGATGAAATTCCGCTGCAATTTCACTGGGAACAATCTCCTCCCATTTGTGTACAGTCATTTAGTATCTAAAGTCACGTACCTTAAGACATTGGCTTTGAGCTTTTGTTCTTTATTTATACTATTGCCACAAAGACTCAACATTTTCTTCTGGAGGTTTTCTGGCAATAAATTAATCTGTTTGGGAACTTGGAGTATAAACTTGTGGTGATTCAGAGTAAAAAGTAAAGACCATTGTATAATTAAGCAACCCTCAAGAACATGTATTTGTTTTCTCTCGTAAGACTTTGGTTAACGTTGAAATTGAAGGAGACGAAGGAGGAAGATAACGAAATGGAATAGAGTTACCGTCTCATTGTTAATTTCCTTTTGCGCTTAACTATATTTTTAATCGTAGTAAAATGAGTTTTGACTTTTATTTCTATATAAAGAAATTGTTTTTCATATTTGTATAATTTGAAGCAATTTTTTTTAGTCCTTATAAAATGTATGAATTTTCATTTTAATTTCTTTTTTTTTTCTTTTCAAAATTTGAAATCTCTAATTTTAATTTCTAATATCCATTTTAACGTTGATAATAACATCATGTATATTTACCCCGATCTTACAAGTATTTTTTTAATTGCGTTATCTGTAGGCATAATATTATAATATTAATAGGTACTAATTGGATTATTACTTAACATTTCGCTAAATAAATACATAGTTAACCATGATCATATGATATTAGAGATAAAAATAATAATTTTCAAATTTATTCGGATTACAAAAATAAAGAATATTTAATGATATAATTAATATTAGAAAAATTCGTTGATCTCAACCCCCAAAGCCGGGACAATAGAAAGTGGAATAATACGAAATATATTTCTGTCATGGTACATTTTATTTTAAATATTCTAAACAGTGAAATTTAAAATTACATATTTTAATCGCATTCTATTCTCTCCATCGATGTAAACTTAAGAAGAAGAAGAAGAGGAAAGCAGTTAAGAAATAGATAAAATAGAGGGAGATGTGTTAATATTTGGAAGAGAAGGGTCAATCTATATTACGAGAAAGATACTTTTTAATAATAATAAAAGAAACTAAAAAGAAAAGAAATGGTGCGATTATGAAGCAGGAGGTGTGAATATCATGGATTTTGCATTACAGATTTACGTGCTAAAACTACGCACGTTGCAGAGGCTCAATAAGGCCCACGAATTCAATCATATATAGTAATCTGAGTTCTGAATGTTTAAGAGTGAGTGAGAAGAAGAGAATAACGTAGCAGCAGTAGAAACTAAAAAGAAATTAGAATGGCGAACAGTTTTCTTCCTCTTGAAGCTAACCCCGACGTCATGAACAAGGCATTCTCTCTCCTCCTATTTCCTTGTCATTGAACGAAATGTTTCAATCATGCCTTCAATTATGACGGTTTATTCATGGAACAGTTACGCATATAACAAATTTTGTTACATTTTGGATTTACAATTTTTTATTCTATTTGGCAGCGTGAAATTTAAGTGTTTTTTTTTTTTGGATGAATTACAGGTCCTTCGGGGTCTTGGCCTTCCAATGGAGGAGGCAGAGTGCTGTGATGTTTTTGGCTTGGATGAAGAGCTTCTGGAAATGGTCCCGAAGCCAGTTCTTGCCGTGCTTTTTCTTTATCCCATTACCGCAAAGGTTAGTTTCAACTCACGAAACATGTGAGTTTTTCTTTTACCAATTTTTATTTCTACTGTCAAGTCATTTTCATATCTTTTGCTTCTGATTTTGTGAGTGTTTTATTTCCTCTTATAAGTCTGAAGAAGAAAGGCTGCAACAGGAAAATGAAAAAAAGGTGAGTGCCTGAGTGGGTATGTCTATTTATGGAGTATTTTCATCTGTCTGTGACTATTCTTTTTCCCTTATTCAAAGCATTCCGCATTTAGTTCGGACTGTAAGGTATTATAAATTATAGATCGTCTTACAAGCTTAATTGGTTATTTTATTAAATATCGTCCAATAAATCTGAATTTTAGGTAGCATATGTCTTATAATTGATTTTTTAACTGCGTGTCTTTCTATGAAGCACCTGCATTTAGTAGGATTTTTGTGTTGTTGTTTTGCTGTAGGATTATAGCAGTAAAGTGTACTTTATGAAGCAAACCGTGGGTAATGCTTGTGGTTTGATAGGTCTGCTTCATGCACTTGGGAACATAACTTCCGAAGTCAAGCTTGGTAGGCTTTTAACAATCACAGCCTTTGTTTAAGTTTATAGTATGAGCCATTATATTTTATTCAGTTTGTGTTGCTCTTGATCAGTTGAAGGGTCATTTTTTGACGAGTTCTTTAAATCTACTGCCAGCATGGATCCATTGCAGGTTGTTTATTTCTTCTTACCCGAAACTTTTCTCTTTATTTCTCATATTTCATAAATGCAAACAGATGACACTAATAGCCAGTTAAATATAATGCTAATTTGGCATTTTCAAACTTGCGTATTTTGCAGCGGGCTGCCTTTCTGGTGAACGACAGGGACATGGAAGTTGCTCATTCAGTAGCAGCCACTGATGGCGATACAGTGGTATTTTATTTGTTAAATTTAAAGCAATCATAATTGAGGGGGGGGGGGGGGGGGGGGGGGGGGGGGGGGGAGGGTTAACTCATGAAGAGATTTAGTTTGGTCCCGCATCCTCTAAATTTCTTTGTAATTTTCTTCTCTTATTCTTAATGACTTTCTTGTGGGCAAATGCTGGTGCAACAGTAAGGTAACCTTATGATGTAGAGGTTATGGGTTCAAAATTTGGAATCTATCCTTTAACTTTGCTCCCCAAACCCCATTATGGGGAAGTGTAATGTAGTGGGACATATATAAGTCAAAGGGAAGCATTTTTATTGAATATGTGAAGAAATGCTTAAATCATCTTTCCATGCAATTTTTGTGTGTGGATAGAACAAAAGGAATGGAAACTATATCCTGAACAGCAAGACCCATCAATATGAAGTGTTTAATACTAATAGCTCTTGTGTTGGATGATTTTGCAATTTTTACTGAGGTTTTAGGAGATATAACTATCAGAATGCTGTCATACCATGAGGCAAAACATGGATAGTATTGTAAATATAGATAACAACCCTCTCTGCCTTGCAATAACATAATTGTTTTTTTCTAACTGTTTACTTTCTTGTCTTACAACGTTTTTTCTTCTAATGCAGGCATCAGATAATGAGGACCCTCATTTCATCTGCTTTGCCTGTGTGGAAGGTAATTTCTTTATATAGATAACTGAGTAATATTTTGTGTCTGTGTTGTCTTCATAAAAAGAGCAAAACAATATACCAAGATGTGATTGTATCAACAACACCACTATAGTGTAACAAAACTGCAAAGAGCAAAGGAGTCATTACCTAGAAAGGAGGATGAGAAAGACGTAGGGGTGGGTATCAGGAGAGGCTCAGGGCCCAAGATAACTAGTTCCAAGTTGAAGGATTACTATTGGCTGAGGGAATAATATATCAGGCCGTTAGGGAGAGAGAAGAGGGTGGACGTGTTGGAATCTTCTCTCTCTGCAATTTCTGTTTTCCTTTCTGTTCTTCTACTGTATTTTTTTGTCTGTGTTATGTTCATAAAAAGAGCAAAACAATATACCAAGATGTGATCGTATCGACAACACCACTATAGTAGGCAAACTAAATGTCGAAATCATAAACCAGCTATATTTAAAGGATATAACTAAACTATCCATGATCCTATTCATGTCTAGTTGACTTTGTTCTCCTTTAGTAGTTGCAAAAAATTCATTTGATTAATTTCTCGGCAATTGTATGATATGCAGGTCAACTGTATGAGCTTGATGGAAGAAAGTCAGGACCAATATCTCATGGTGTATCATCACCAAGTACTTTATTGAGGGTAAATTTCTTTCGATGTTAGGACTATACTTTTATTGATGCTTAAAAACAAGTATTTAGCGAAAGGAACTGATTTAGTTTGCAAATTCTAGTAATTCTGTTGTTACTTTGAATTTTAAATGATGGATGAAGAAACAAGCAAATTATAGGTAAGTGGCTCTGGCATTTGGAGCACCCACCTCTTATGAGAAAATTTACAGATAGCTAGTGATTTAAATTTGAGTTTGTAAAGTTAGTGAGCAAAGAGGCTTCAGAAAGAAATCGTATTTGCTATTTTGGGAATACCTATTTTACACGAAATAGGCTAAAGCTACGCAAATTGTACATAGGAGATTGTTTTTAAAGTTGCAATCATCAATCAGGATACAATTCAGAAATTACCATAAACATACAACATTTACAGCTACTGGCATTTAGTGCCACCTCCTATGATGACCAAGATCCTCTGCAACATTGCCCCTCAACCTGGTGAATAGATGTTAATCATTCCTAGCTTACCAAATACGAATTCAAACCTAAATGTTGACAGGCTTTGGTAAGTCCCCATAAAAACAATTTCACATCTGATATGATTGCTATAATTTTTGACATGCTTGTTTGATCACGCTAGCAAGCTTGCAAACCATGCTTGTGCTAATTCACTGTTACTACATAGCTCCATAGACCTTTTCTACAGAATTTTAGGTCTTGTAGAGCCTCTCAATCCAAATCAATGTCATAAACATTTTATGATTGCCACAAACGTAGCATCCATACTTCTCCCTACCACAATGGAGATTGCATTTTGGTTATCCTTGTAACAAGGTTTCCCCATGCCTTTGTGCTTGTTCTATAGCCTATTCCCAGTTGTTTACTAACTTCAGTTGATCTAGGTCTAGCCCAATTAGAATTTGCAAACACTTCAATAATTCCTTTGACTAGAGTTCCCATGGGATATTTCAATATATAGTTGCTGCCTCTAGATGCCTTTCAGTTGGAAAATGCACAAACTAACTGTATGCAGTAGATAATATTGGGCTTTGTAAGTGTCTAATATATCAAGTTCCCTACAACTTTCAGCTCTATTCCCAGTCTACTAGGCATTCAACCTTTGGACTTTCCCACTAATTTCTCTCTACTCTCTAAATGAGTAATGGCTAGCCACTTTTTGTAGTCCCTTTTTGGACAAGTCAAGGACATATTTCTTGAGTATAGGAAGCAGCTGATATAGGAGTACAAGGATCCAGTGGTTCATTAGAATGTAAGACAGCCTCTCCATAATATTTATCTGGAACATTAAGGAATGGGATACCTCTAAAAGGTGTCCGTTCTTGCTTTCTGTAACCACGTTTTGTTGAAGGGTGTAGATGCAAGAGCTTTGGTGAAGAAGAATTCTCTAGCTCCACATTTCAAAAATGACTTTTGACAATGGCCACATTGTAGTAGTGCCCACCATCGATTTTCATTCCCTATTTTTTTCTATATGACTTGTTTCGAGTACTAACCGATAACTAGTTAGTACAAAACTTGGAGAAGTTGTATCTGGTCTAGCAGGGAAGATTAGATATAACCCATTTTCTTCTCTCTTGTAACATCCACAAAATGGAAGGAACAAAAAGTAGAAGGAACTGTGATGAATTTATAGGTTGGTTGGTAGGGGAGAAAAATGCAAGAGGAAAAATGTGTGCAAAAGGACAAATACTCTAAATAAAAAAGTGATGTATTGTGATATAAATAAGGGTATTAGTTTCGTTTACATTTCAAGCTCCCATTCTTTCCTTTTCTGCCAAAGTGGGAAAGAACCGCTTTTTAGTGTGTAGACCATATAAAATTTGTAACATCACTAAACAAAAAATACTCCTAAATTTCTTTCCTTGTATCATTTCTTCCATTTTTATGTTAAAACAATTAGATGCATGGGGAAAAGTTTTTTTTCCTAGTAACCTTTGATTTTGTGTATGACCCTATTTCGGTCTTGCTAGAAATTGAACATATGCTCTTTTTCCATAAATTTGGAAAGCCAGATTGTTTTGTTTGTGTGATGTCATTTAATTTTGTAGAATAAACTAATCAACTCTTGGTGACTATAGCGTACACATTCACATCAATCCTAGTTTATTGACAACAAGAATGGTATAAAAATAGGAACCGGTTAGGGAAGAAAGACAAGTATAATGCAAAACAAGCATCTGATGATAACCTAAGTAACATAATGAGGAGAAAGATTGAATTAAGCGAAACCCTTTTTAAAAAGCAAATGGGAGGTCAATCTTATAAGGCAGATAGGTGAATGAGTTTGGCTCTAGAGGAGATTACTTGAACTCACCATTAGTGACTGATGGTAAAAAGGCTAGAAGCTTGCCAAATGATTAGGGGTGTGCAAAATAGATGAAGTGATAAACAAACTGAACTGTTATAGAATTGAATTAAATTGTAAAGGCAATTTGCCCAAATTAAACCAAACCTCGTGATGGCAAAGGCGAACTGAATTGAACCATTTAACAATTCAAACAAATGGAATTGCTTTGAATTGACTGATCTGTTTGAACTATCCGCAGTGGACATCTTATTTTGAAGCATGTATTTCACTCTTTTTCAATTTTACAAGTTATAGTTTAATTCAATTCAAGCAGCTCAGTTTAAGGGCATTCTGGTTTTTAAAGACTATATTAGAAAACTGAATTCAATTATTTTTAAAGAATAGTTAAGGTTTCTTAACACAGTTTGGCACTAGTTCTGTTTTTCTTAAAAACTCTAATGATGATAATACCATAGAACGTGTAGAGAAGGTGGATCATCTAAAAGTGGGACATTTTTGGTTGGAGAAAGTTAACAAAGATAGGAGGAAGTGTGATATGAGTCTCCTTATACTAGCTTGAAAAGAGTTTTAAGAATTTGACTTGTTTATCTTTTAGGATTTAATAATGAAGATGAAACTCGAGGATGCTCTTCGTTGTATATGAATTTAATCCAATAGGATTATATAAGTGTGCAAGTTTACATCGAAGGAAAGAACATGAACATAGAACAAGATAAGTACAAACTATGGAGATGGAATGAAGAAGCCAATTCGGCATTGAAAATAATGGAAAAGGAAAACTTATAGACTGATGGGGTTGTCACACCACCTAGAGAAGATACAAGATAAATGATGATGATGTTGTTACTTGATCCAAGGATGCAAGATAAGACTCAAATAAGAAGATAACTTTCTCTCTTTTAAAGAACTCTAAAAGCTCTCAATTGATTCATTATTCAGAAATTGTTTACAAAGATAAGTGATGGCTATTTATAGCTTTTTTTTATTAAAAAATTCTAAGCTAAATGTAACTCAAATGTACCTTGAAATCAAATGCAAATTCTAAATCTAATATCCTAATGTGTTGGTCAAAATTTAACGAAGCAACGGAGGGAAAATTTAATTTTCAAAATTCAAAAGGTGGGGTCCATGTTTGAATCACACTTGCCATTCCTAGTATTTTCCTTGAATTATCTTTCCCTCTTGGCCAAGAATTTGGTGGGCTACAATTGGGGTTGGTTGACTTCAAATTGTTCCTTGTTTCTTTGTCTTCCAATGCTCAAAGCCCCTAGCCTTATTGGGCTCAATAGACACATACAAAAGTTAATATTTACACCTATTTTACAAATAAAAGAAAACACAATGAGAGTAAATTTTATTCTATAAACATGATGTTCTTGGGCTCTAGCGATAATCTTCGAGGTAAGTCAACAATCTCTGGAGATTGGGCAGTTGGCTGATTCAGTGAAAAGGGGCCAAGCTTTAAAAGGGACTAGAAGCGAGATCCACCAACAAAACTATCTGATGCTTTAGTCTGTAAGAGAGTATGGATCGTATAAGTGTATAAAGTATTTAATGCTGAGTAAAATTGTCCTTTTTCATGTTGTAGAGTACATACATGTATAGGATTTAATAGACCTATCAGTTATGTTAATAATTTATATATGATAATAAGATGATGAAATAATAACAATATAACAGAAAGATAATAATAACTAATTATATTAACCGAACTTGGCTCGGGCCGAGGCAATCCAAACTTTATGTTTGAAAGTAAGCCTCTTTATTTAAAAACGGCTTTGGGCCTTGACTGATTTGGGCTGAGTATGTACACAAGCATTTTATTTATTTAAAACTGATTAAGATCTTCCTCATTAATGCACTCCTCTAAGTGTTAAGGTAGTTGAGATAGACTCAATCAGATGACGTGGAAGCTAATAAAGGAACACACTCAGACCAGATAACTGCAAACTGATAAAGGGTTGAGGAGTAACATTTATAACCCATTCAAGCCCAAATATAGCCAAGGAACAACTCACGTGAGAGTGATATAAGAGTTTATCAAGCCTAGGATCAAGGTTATATATCAAATATGTTAAACAAATAACTAAAAGGGGACTGGGTGGAGTGACCAGTAGGAAAGTAAAATAGAAGTATTTTTGTCTATAACAGAATAAAGCATCTTGTTGATAAGATACAAGTAGTAAGAACAGCACATCATCTACAAAACGGTCAGCAACTCCAGGTTAGTGTTGTATCATTCGTTCTCTTAAAAATGTAAGTTCCTTCACTAATTCCTTGCGTTGATACCATGTCAAGAGAAGAGAGAAACAAGATAATGATGTAATCCACGTGTTTGAAATACACAGCCAAGATTATTGTGTGCCTAGAGTATTAAAATAAGGATGTAAACAATTAGTTAGTCGTAATCATCTTTTTTACATTCTCTTTATTAGTGTGTATGTCGGCTATATACACAACTACTACTGGATGTCGATCAACCGGCTGCCTATGGGATATAGTTAAGTAACCACAATAATTTGGATATTTGTTTAGTAGAAAATCTGGTGTTTCATGCCATGGCAAAACACAGAGCTCCAGTATCATTTCATTATAGAAAAGTTCCTGTACTTGTGACAAGGCCATTTTCAAATATATTATAGAAAGACTTTGGTTCAGACTTTGGTATTCGAAAACTTTAGAAACAACTATGTGTGACAAGGTCCATAGTGAGGCAGAATAACCAAGGGGGAACGATAAGAATGTCATTTTTTCTTCCTAGCAATGCCAATAGCTGCCAGCCTGCTGCCATATTTCTCAAAGCGGTGGGATACATTTTATCTGTACCATTGTCATGTATTAATTGAGAAAGAATTGTCTTATAGAGGAGATTTTGTGCAGTTAGAGCCCAGACTAGTAGCTTGTGAATGTTATTTCTGGCACCTATTTATACTGTGGCAAACACTATGAATATAGGATTTGGGTGTTTTTACTATAATGAGTACATTTGGGAGGGCTGAAACCCATTTTCAACCCTTGGAGATCCTAGTTATTTGATCATTTCTGAAGCTACTGGGTTTACTATCTTTCATCTTGCATGCTTCTTTCTCTACTACACTATTTTTAGTTAGTAATATGTATATAAATTTACGACAGGATGTAGCTAAAGTGATCCAGAGCATGATCCAGAAAAATCCAGATTCCCTCAATTTCAATGTCATTGCAATATCAAAGAAATCCGGAGATGGACATTAAGGTAGTTAATTTGGGTGAAGCAGCTTTTGATGTCATCTGCTTTATAATCTTCAGTCATCTGCAGTTTTATTCACTTTAACTTTATTTACGTTTTTTTATTTTCATTTGGAGGCCTATCAAGTTGAGCATCTTTCGTTTCAAATAGATGATGCAGTGCTAGTAAATTTGATCTTAAACAAACTTTGACCTTGAAGCTCTGTTTTTACTGGCGATTTTTCAGTTTTTTTTTTCTTTTTAAAATAAGGGACAAAAATGTTGAGACCAAATTTTAGATTGTTTCATCTACACCTCTAATTATTTCACCCTGCACTTTTAATTATTTTTTTTTAATCTCAAAATAGTAAAACAAAAAATCATACACCTCATTTTTTGTACTTAATATTGAAATTCGATAAAAAAAAATTTATCAAATTTTGAAATTTTTGAAATTCGGTGAAAGAGTTCTCAAGGTTTTATCAAAATCTGATAAAAAAAAATTTTATTCTTTTTATTCGATCTTGAAATATGTTAAAATTTTCCGTTGAATTTTAAAATCTAATGAAGATAAATTGGATGAAGAAAAATGTAACTTTTAAAGTTATTTTAAAAAATTGAAAGTGTAAAATGAAATGGATGGAGATGCTGGTGAAACTGTCCAAATTTTAAAATAAGATGGCTTCACAAATTGTTGTTCCAGCCCTACAAAAGAATCGGTGGATCAACCTGCATCATTTAAGAGGCTTTTTCTTTTAGTACATCTATATAATCACTTTCTGCACTTCGTTACATGCAAATATATTAAACAAGTTTTTCGATTACACATTTGAGAGTCATTCTAGAAAAAATAAAAATTATAACCAGATCCTGAATAAGTGATGACGAAAATGATTCTTTGAGGTTTTAATATGTTTTTTGGAAATGTTTTCTAAAATATATTAAAAATTTCTTGGTCTACACAATTCTGAACAAATATATTTCAAAATTCCAGGTAGCGCAACTCTTGAAATTCCATACTAACAAATTAATAGTGAGTTTGGAAATATGGTGTGAATGTGTCAAATTAAGTCTAGTTACTCAAGAAAACGAATAAGATATATTTGTTAGTTTAATTTGTTTAAATTCATTAATAATGGGTAGCGTATAAATTATTTAGATTTAATAAATTTTTCTATCTGTCAACTACTGATAAATTTTTTTTTTCAATTGAGTCTTTGTTAAATTTTTCTGTTACATAATGTGATTGTTAACATGTCACTTTGTTAACAGTTATTTTATTATTTTAAAATGTTATAAATTATAATTTATGAGCTTATAATTTTAAAATTCTAAAATTTATAAGGTTGAAGTTTTATAATTTAATAATTTATAATTATATAAATTGTTAAATTAAAAAAATATAAAATTAAAAAAAATATGAAATTACAAACTATAAAATAATAAAATAATAAAAATTTTAAATAATAAAATTATAAAATTATAGAATTATAAAGCTACAAAGCTATAAAATCATAAAATTATAGAACAATAGAATTATAAAATTATAAAATTATAGAACTATAGAATTAACAAATTATAACATTATAAAATTATAGAAATATTAAATTATGAAATTAAAAAATTTATAAAATTATATAATTATAAAATTATAAAGTTCCGAAATCATAAAAATTTTAAATTATAAAATTATACAATTATAAAATTATACAATTATAAAATTATAAATTACAAAAAATTATAAAATTAGAAATTTATAAATTATGAAGTTATAATATTTTAAAATTATATAATCATAAATTATAAAATTATAAAATAATAAAAAATAAAATAAAATAATATGTTAGAACTATTCAGAAAAGACAAAATAACAATGAAGTAACCTAGTTATCAGGAACATCACTTAATTAATAAAAAAGATTTAAAGAAAAAAACTTAATTAAAAAACATAAATTGATTAAGTATATTTACAAAAAATTATTAAGAAATTTTTTAATTTATGATAAATTTAAATTCGGTTATTTATGATAATGTAAATATTACTTCAAATCTTTCATCACCTAAATTATTCTTAAAAAAAACATTATTTCACTGTTGTTTCTCAGACATTTCATTAAAATAGTATAAATACTATTAAGAAATCATCACTAAATCAATAAAATAAAATAGTTAAACTCTAAAAAATATAAAATATCCATTATCTAACACAATTATAAGTCTATTATATATTTACAATATCAAAATATAAGAAACCTAAATGTTTACATAGGATTTCTCAAAATACATCTATACAACATCATTTACTCTAATTCAGCTATATAGATATATATATATATATATATATATATATATATATATATATATATATATATATATATATATATATATATATATATATATATATATATATATATATATATATATATATATATATATATATATATATATATATATATATATATATATATATATATATCTAATTCATTACTTTCCAAAGCCTGCTCAACCAACCAAGACGTCATCACTTTCTGCTCACACCATTCATTCAAAAATAAAGAAACACACAAAGGGTAAGTTAATGTAAAAAGAAGCAACCATTGAATATTAAGATTCATCGTACAACTCATCTCATGCAAAATTAAACAAACATCGTAAGCATATCATGAACATATACTTGACAATCCGGATAAAGTATGAATGTCGAATTATGACGAGTCATGCATTTGTGGTGGCCTCTACTGTTCAGCATAGTCATTGCCAATGGATTTCACCATATCACACACACAATGTTAGTCCGTTTCGCGTCTTAGGCCATAATGGAGCACCTACACTAGGACCTCTTGTTACTCTCACCACAGACATCACTTATGAATGATCATTAAAGTGTCAAGATAACCCCCAAGACTGAGCTTCCTACATTTATGCACAACTTGAAACAACCACTTATAATTTCTCCTTAGAAACTCTTATTCAATCGCACCTTAATACATACCTTAACCTAATTCATAATCCTTAATAACATTTCATAAACAAATTAAACATGTCATGTTGTACCAATCAATGCCTAAGATAAATCAGAAAAGCCAACAACATGAAACAAAAAAGAGAGAAAACCAAAGACACTAGCCCTGAGTGGCACATCCTTGCTGATGAGCTTCATTTTTCGTGCAAACCTAGCGCTTGAGCTTCACCCCCTATAGCTGAGCATTAAACCTCTCGGTTTTCTGGCGTTCAAACTTCGCTAGCTATCGTTGAGCCCCACACCAGAAGACTAAAGACCTCTAATTTGACCTTAGTTGTTCCCCATACTTATCTAAATGATTGAAAAGGCATCCTAGAAACCGTGAATGATTTAAAAACAAGTTTATAACTCAAATTAGATACACTAAACCAACTTGACTACTCCAAATTACCTAAACTCACTTTTACACTTTCTAATACATAAATAAACAACATAGGGGTCTAAACTAGACCCCTATGTTTTAAATAGACAAATTAATCCGGTAGGGAATTTATTATTTATTTGAGGGAGAAATTAAGTTGGTATCAATATTTTTATTCATTTTTCAAACCATTTTATTAGCTTGGTTCAAATGATTAAAATATTACTATTTTTTTAATTCTCTATTTTATTATTTATTTATGCAAGATTCTTTCATGGTTATCGAATAAAAGACTAATTTTATATCAATGCGTCATAAAAATATTTCTTGAATTTTAATGAATAATTAATTATTTTGTTTAATATTTAGTTTTCAATAATCATCACCTATCACATTATGTTTCTCATCAATTTTTTCCATAAATATGATGAAAAGAAAAATCCATCGTAAACACGAATAAATTAAGACACTTAGGAAAAACAATTCAAAATGTTAAACTATAATGTAAAGCAAAAAGAACAAATGCTTCCTGCACCCCCAGGTTTATATTAGTATCTAGACCCTTTATAAATAAAATAAAGGAAGGTGCTTTATTATAAAAGTGAATAATTGATTTGAATCTTTACAACTTAATAAATTTTTTGGGATATGAGAAATTTAGACATATTATATATTAAAATATCCCAAATTTTCATAACATTCAACTAATAATACAAAACAGTTAACTCATTGTTCATTTATTAATAATTGGAAGCCAAGGGCTACGCAAAGATACTTTTTAATAAAACAAAAAAATTAAACAGAAAAAATAAAATGGTGCGATTATAAAGCAGGAGGTGTGAATATCATGGATTTTGTGTTACAGATTTACTTGCTAAAACTGTGCACTTAGCAAAGGCCCAATACGGCCCACAAGTTCAATCATATATAGTAATCTCAGTTCTTCTGAATGTTTAAGAGTGAGTCGAAGAGAATAACATAAAGAAACTAGAAAGAAAGAAATTAGAATGGCCACCTTAGACGAACGCCCATCTGCGAAAAGGTGGCTTCCTCTTGAAGCTAACCCAGATGTCATGAACCAGGCATTCTCTCTCATCCTATTTCCTTATCATTGAGCGAAATGTTTCAATCATGCCTTCAATTATGATCGTTTGTTCATGGAACAGTTACGCATATAACTAATTTTGCCAAACAATTTCTCGCTTTCATTTTGGATTTACAATTTTATATTCTATTTGGTAGCGTGCATAATTTAAGTGTTTTCTTGGATGAATTACAGTTCCTCTGGGGTCTTGGCCTTCCAATGGAAGAGGCAGAGTGTTGTGATGTTTTTGGCTTGGATGAAGAGCTTCTGGAAATGGTTCCGAAGCCAGTTCTTGCTGTGCTTTTTCTTTATCCCATTACCGCAAAGGTTAGTTTCAACTCACGAAACATGTGAGTTTTTCTTTTTCTAATTTTTATTTCTACTGTCAAGTCATTTTCATATCTGTTGTTTCTGATTTTGTGAGTTTTTTTATTTCCTCTTATAAGACTGAAGAAGAAAGGTTGCAACAGGAAAATGAAAAAAAGGTGAGTGCCTGAGTGGATTTGTCTATTTATGGAGTCTTTTCATCTGTCTGTGACTGTTCGTTTTCCCTGATTCAAAGCATTCCGCATTTTGTTTGGACTGTAGGGTATTATTAATTATAGATCGTCTTTCAAGCTTAATTGGTTATTTTATTAAATAGTGTCCAATAAATCTTAATTTTAGGTAGCATATATCATATAATTGAATTTTTAACTGCGTGTCTATCTATGAAGCACCTGCATTGAGTAGAGTTTTTTTGTTGTTGTTCTGCTGTAGGATTATAGCAGTAAAGTGTACTTTATGAAGCAAACCGTGGGTAATGCTTGTGGTACGATAGGTCTGCTTCATGCACTTGGGAACATAACTTCTGAAGTCAAGCTTGGTAGGCTTTTAACAATCACAGCCTCGGTTTAAGTTCATAGTGTATCAACCATTATATCTAATTAGTTTGTGTTGCTCTTGTTGTTATCAGTTGAGGGGTCCTTTTTTGACAAGTTCTTTAAATCTACTGCCAGCATGGATCCATTGCAGGTATTTTATTTCTTCCAACCCAAAACTTATCTGTGTTTCTCATATTTCATAAATGCAAACAAATGGCACTAATAATGCTATTTGGTATTTTCTAACTTCCTTGCAGCGGGCTGCCTTTCTCGAGAATGACAGGGAGATGGAAGTTGCTCATTCAGTAGCAGCCACTGCTGGCGACACAGTGGTACTTTATTTGTTAAATTTAAAGCAACAATAATTGGGGCGGTATGATCTGATGTAGAGGTGAAACAGATAACTGATGTAGTAATGAGGAGAGATTCAGTTTGGCCTTCTTATATTCTAGTTATTTGATGTTATCATTATTCTTTGGCAATGATAAATAGATACCAAAGTAAGGACTTTTACATAACACAGTTTTAATTTGTAGGTTTTTTTATAATGAGTAGTCTTGGGAATTAGATTTATTATCTTGAAAATCTTAGTTGTTTGTTATTATCATTATTCTTTCAATATGATAAACTGATATTTATGCTGGGACTTTATTTAACATCCTTTTTTAGGTTCTTCTGTGATGAGTAGTCGTGGAAATTAGATTTGGGCTTTTACACTAGAAATTTGAACAAATGTTGAATTTAAGTTGTTATGTACAAAGATGTTTCTTTGAAAACTAGTCAAATAAATTATGAGAAGATACCAACCCATTGTAGTCAAACCCTGCTTCCTACTTGGATTTTCCTTCATTTAAGTTCTATGAATTACACACAGGGATTTAGCTTTATGAGCCAAAAAAGGGAGCTAATACATTTATTTTTACTGCAATGTGCATTATATGCCAATATTTGATGCAATTGATTAAAGAGTAATAATCCTAATCCTATTTTTAAGGGGGTTTACTTGGTCTAGTTGCTTAGTGAGATAGAATTTGGCAATTGGCTTCTATTTGGTGTGAGTAACATGGTTTTTTTAAAGGAATTTTTTTAGCAGATACTTGGTGGGATTGGATGCTTTGCAACTTCTGATTCTTTTTTGTATTTTATTGTTCATTTTTCTATTATGGTTCCGTATGCTCCAATTTTTATTTGTAATTTTCTCCTCGTATTCTTAATGGCTTTCTTGTGGGCAAATGCTGGTGCAACAATAAGGTTGCTTCCTTATGATGTGGAGGTTACAGGTACAAATCTTGGAAACTATCCTTTACGTTGTCTGGTAAAGGCTACGTACATCTGTGCTCCCTAAACCCCATTGTGGGCCATATTTTTCCATCCTGATGAGTTTCTTCATTGATAGATAAAAAAGTGAAAATTATATAGGTCAAAAGGAAGCATTTTTTTTGTATATGTGAAGAAATGGTTAAATCATCTTTCCATGCAATTTAGTGTGTGGATGGAACAAAATGAATGGAAAATATATCTAAACTGCAAGACCCATTAATAGTGCTTAAAACTAAAGCACCTGCGTTGGATGATTTTGAAATTTTCACCGAGGGCTTTAGGAGATATAACTATCAGAATGATGTCATACCGTGAGGCAAAACCTGGATAATATTGTAAATATAGATAACAACCCTCTCCACCTTGCAACAACAAAATTGTTTCTTTCTAACTGTTTCCTTTCTTGTCTTACAACTATTTTACATTACAATGCAGGCATCAGATAATGTGGACACTCATTTCATCGCCTTTGCCTGTGTGGATGGTAATTCTTTATGTTGATAACTGATTAACTTTTTTTGTCTGTGTTATGTTCATAAAAAGAAAAATTTTACCAACAACACCACTATAGTAGGCAAAGTAAATGTCTAAATCGTAAACCAGCTATATTAAAAGCTATATGTATGATCCTATTCATGTCCAGTTGAATTTGTTGTTCTCCTTTTGCAGTTGCAAAATATTCATCTGATTAATTTCTCAGCAATTGTATGATATGCAGGTCAACTGTATGAGCTTGATGGAAGAAAGTCAGGACCAATATCTCATGGTGTATCATCACCAAGTACTTTGTTGAAGGTAAATTTCTTTCAATGTCAGGGCTATATTTCTATTGATGCTTAAAAACATGTATTTAGCTAAAGGATCTGTTCTAGTTTGCAAATCCTAGTAAATCTTTTGAATTTTAAATGACGGATGAAGAAACAAACACAAACTGTAAGTGATTATGACATTGGGGGCACCCAAATCTTAGGAGAAAATTTACAGATAGCTAGTGACTTAAATATGAGTTTGTAAAGTTAGTTAACAAAGAGGCTTCAGAAAGAAATTGTATTTGCTATTCTGTGAATACCTAATTTACATGAAATAGGCTAAAGCTTCCCTAATTATAGATAGGTGATTACTTTTAAAGTAGCAATCATCAATCAAGATACAATTCAGAAATTATCATAAACATACAACATTTACAGCTACTGGCATTAAGCACCACCTCCAATGATGACCAAGAGCCTCTCCAACATTCCACCTCAATCTGGTGAATAGATATTAATCATTTCTAGCTTACCATATATGAATTCAAACCCAAATGTTGACAGGCTTTGTAAGTCCTCATGCATCATGGTTCCATGATATAGAAGATATTGATAGTTTGATAACCCATAAAACAATTTCATATCTGATATGATTGCTATCAACTTTGACATGCTTGTTTGATCATTCTGGACAGGCTTGTGAACCCGTCTTGTTACTGATTCACTGCTACTTCATAGCTTCATAGACCTTTTCTAGAGAGTGTTAGGTCATGTAGAGCCTCTCAATCCAAATTAATGGCCATAAACATTTTATGTTTGCCACAAACTTAGCATCCGTACTTCTCCCTGCTACAAAGGAGATTGTATTTTTCTTATCCATGTAACAAGGTTTCCCCGTACCTTTGTGCTTGTGCTATAACCTTCTTCCCAGTTGTGGACTTACTAACATCAGTTGATCTAGCTCATTTAGATTTTGCAAACCCTTCGATAATTCCTTTGCCTGAAGTTCCCATGGGATATTTCAATTTACAGTTGGCTGCCTCTGGATGCCTTTCAGTTGGACAATGCGCAAACTAACTGTATGCTGTAGATGATATTGGGCCTTATAAGTGTCTAATATATCAAGTTCCTTACAACCTTCAGCTCGTCTACTAGACATTCATCTTTGGATTTTTGCTACTAATTTCTCTCTACTCTTTAAATGTGTTATGGCTGGCGACTTTTTTTAGTCCCTTTTTTTACAAGTCAAGGACAAATTTCTTGAGTATAGCAAGCAGCTAATATAGAGTTTATTAATGAGAACTGTCGTAAGACAGCTTCTCTTCATAACTTTTATCTGGAACATTGAGGAATAGAATACCTCTAAAAGGCGTCCATTCTTGCTTTCTGTAACCACACTTTGTTGAAGGGTGTAACATTCCAAAAATATAGAGTAAAACCATATCATAGAATACTCACGATTAACAATATTACAGTTCAGTTTTGAGAGAAAAGGGAGTACGTTTATGGCCGAACGGCCTTACAAAAATACTACAGAATTTAAACTTTACAAAACGAAATACTAAACTGAACGGTTCTTCAAGCTAACTACAATCGAACGGTGTACAAAAAGATATATACACAAACCGAACGGTCATACAGTACTATGTACAAACCGAACGACCCTAATTTAAGAAGATGGGGGCTCCTCGCTCAGCACTTGCTCCAGGGAGTCTTCATCGCCTTCTGCTCACATCCAAAAGATGATCATTACAGTGAAGAGAACGACCGAACGGACAGGGAATGACAAGACAGAAAAGTAGGGTAAGCTAGAGTAATTTAATTAATCCATACAACACATTATTTAACAAAGATAAAAACCAGCAAAGAAAACAACATATCAACCATACAACCATCATGTACATGTTTCAGGCAATAACCGAGCACACAACAAGCAAAGACCGACCATGTAAACTTGACCATCCGGATTGTATAAATTGTGTAGCTAGACGTTTTTGCACCCAGGTGGTGTAGTAGCTGGGATACTCTCAACAGCTACCACCCGAGGTAAGTCCGTTATGTTGTCGCCCATCTCACCCTATGGACTAGGACCTCCTGTTGTTCTCACACATGAGTTACTCCTCTCTACTTGAGAATGAGTAATCATAGAATATCAGGATAAACGACACTTAGCATGACCACATTCATACTTTACCATTCCAAACCATTCATGAGACATTCCGCCTTGGAATTCTCTTCCACATTACTTTAAAGCATTTTCATACACATTATATTTTCACTCATAAGACCGAACGACTCTGTGAACGTTGGAGACCGAACGGAAGTACTGCTTTAACCTATGAACATAACCGAACGTTAAACCCCTGAACCCTTTTTAACTTACACCGAACACTATTGGCTTACGCCGAACGCTACTGGCTAAGACCGAACACTATCGCCTTAAACTGAACCCTTACAATTTATACCAATCGCTACGTACAAGACTGAGTTCTCTTTAGAAGTCCGAGTGCCAGTACAAACCGAACACTCTTCAAGAAGCCGAGTGTCAGTACCAACTGAACACTCTTCGAGAGATCGAGTGTCAGTACAGACCGAGCACTCTTTAAGAAACCGAGTACCAGTCTAAGGCCGAACACTCTTTAAGAATCCGAACGATCATGAACTGGAGAGCCTCTAAAGAGACTGACCTAGTTATGACCAAGAGCAGAACAAGGCCAAACGGTCAACACTAACCATTTCAGTGTTCTGCGTAATTCTGCAGAACTTTTGCAGAATTATGAACAACACCCAACGTGACCATTTCTAAACACTTTGGCTAACTTCTAATCCTCAAAACTTGAATCATATATCAATTCACACCTAATCAGATATACTTAAACTTCAAAAACACAAATCTAGAGAGTTTCATGACAAATTTCACCTCCATTTACACAAAATAAGAACCCAAGGACCCAAAGTCAGATTTCTCACTTTTCATACCTTACAGAAGAACTTAAAGGCTTTAACAAGTCTAACTAAACATGCTCAGACACAATTCATTACCTAATTTCATTTCTAGCCTCAACTTCTCAATTTCACTCATTCACTTTCTCTAACCAAGAACAAACCGAACACTATTTCAGCAGAAACCAAACAGTTCACAGGTCTCGGTCATACACACAAATCAGCAACACAATCATTCAATCATACATGCATACATTCAAACAACCAATTCCAATACAGAAAACGTAATTAAATTACTAGCTTCCCTTACCTCGAATCAAAGAGACCACTTTTACACGGTTCAACCCGAGAACTTCTACAACGGCTACAATTTCTGGTCGGTGCAGCGAAACCAACCGAAGAAACCAAAAGAGAAAAGACTCAGGAACAAATGCAATAACACATGCAAGCCGATCAATGCTTGCATGCACAGAAAACGCAGAGAATTCACAGGAAGAAGGTTCAGACCTTACCAGCTTCAAGAGAGGATTTTGATTGGTGCAAAGTGAAGCCCTTAACACCAGGAGTGCTCAGGCACCAACTGATTGTTGATCAGAAGAAGGAAGGAGAAAATTTAGAGAGAAGGTGGAGAAATATAAGGAAATAGTAGAGAGAAGGAGGAGAAAATGTGCAGCAGCTTGGTGGAGAAGAAGGTTGCAGCAGGGAAGTGGCACGATTTTTTCAAAACCCAGTTTAAATACTGTTGTCAAAAACCGTTCGGCCATTCTCTTACTTACACCTGACTTCCACTCTCTGCATGTTTTCTCGGTCTTCACAAAGGGCGTGTAGATGCAAGAGCTTTGGCGAAGAAGAATTCTCTAGCGTCCCATGTCAAAAATTTCTTGTGACAATGGTCTCATTGTAGTAGCGCCTTCCATGGATTCCATTTTCTATTTCATCGTACTTCAACTCTGATTTTTGAAATCACACCAAAATTGTGCATGACAAAGAAGACATAAAAAAAACTTCTACAACGGTTACAATTTCTGGTCGGTGCAGCGAAACCAACCGAAGAAACCAAAAGAGAAAAGACTTAGGAACAAATGCAATAACACATGCAAGCCGATCAATGCTTGCATGCACAGAAAACGCAGAGAATTCACAGGAAGAAGGTTCAAACCTTACCAGCTTCAAGAGAGGATTTTGATTGGTGCAAAGTGAAGCCCTTGACACCAGGAGTGCTCAGGCACCAACTGATTGTTGATCAGAAGAAGAAGGAAGGAGAAAATTTAGAGAGAAGGTGGAGAAATATAAGGAAGAAAGTAGAGAGAAGGAGGAGAAAATGTGCAAAAGCTTGGTGGAGAAGAAGGTTGCAGCAGGGAAGTGGCACGATTTTTTCAAAACCCAGTTTAAATACTGCTGTCAAAAACTGTTCGGCCATTCTCTTACTTACACCTGACTTTCACTCTCTGCACGTTTTCTCGGTCTTCACAAAGGGTGTGTAGATGCAAGAGCTTTGGCGAAGAAGAATTCTCTAGCGTCCCATGTCAAAAATTTCTTGTGACAATGGTCTCATTGTAGTAGCGCCTTCCATGGATTCCATTTTCTATTTCATAGTACTTCAACTCTGATTTTTGAAATCACACCAAAATTGTGCATGACAAAGAAGACGTATAAAAAAAACTGAAATCGTATTTTCCATGGTCGACTTTAGTTCAAAAGTAAAATAAGTCGTACTTGACGTGCAATTTAGAAACAAATTGCGATTTCTTTTCGAAATTACACCAGAATGGGAAAAAACAGTCTATGCGAGAGAGGGTTTGAGATATCATTTTTGTCTTTGTATTTTACTTTCTATCACTAAATGGAAGTTTCGTTCTGCTTGCCCACTCACGTCAAATCCTACAAAAACCCATTATAAGTAGTATCCTTGGTGTATAATTTTTTCTCATAGTTCTCCACCTTCATCAGATTTTATATAGCCTTTTTCTTTGTGCTCCATGTAGTCAAATTTGGGAGGGCTGAAACTCATTTTCGACCCTTGGAGATCCTAGTTATTTGATCATGTCTAAAGCAACTGGGTTTACTATCTTTCATCTTGCATGCTTCTTTCTCTACTAAACTATTTTTAGTTAGTAATATGTGTATCTAAATTTACGACAGGATGCAGCTAAAGTGATCCAGAGCATGATCCAGAAAAATCCAGATTCCCTCAATTTCAATGTCATTGCAATATCAAAGAAATCCGGGGATGGACATTAAGGTAGTTTAATTTGGGTGAAGCAGCTCTTGATGTCATCTGCTTTATAATCTTCAGTAATCTGCAGCTTTATTCACTTTGATTTTATTTACGTTTTTTTTTTCATTCGGACGCCCATCAAGTTGAGCATCTTTCGTTTCAAATAGATGATGCAGTGCGAGTAAATTTTATCTTAAAAAACAAACTTTGACATTGAAGCTGTGTTTTTTCTGGCGTTTCGATTTTTCAGATTTTTCTTAAAATAAGCGTAATGGCAGTGACAAAAATTTTGAGACCAAATTTTAGAATAGGATGGCTTAACAAATTGTTGTTCCGGCCCTAAAAAAGAATCTGTGGCCCAAATTTTAGAATAGGGTTTGAGACCATTTAAGAGGCGTTTTCTTTTAGTCCATCTATATAATCACTTTCTGCACCTCGTTACGTTCGAGTATATTAAACAAGTTTTTTTTTTATTACACATTTGAAAGTTATTCTAGAAAAAAGAATTATAACCAGATACTGAACAAGTAATGATGAAAATGATTCTTTTAAGTTTTAATATGTTTTTTGGAAATGCTTTCTAAAATATATTAAAAAGGTTCATGGACTACACAGTTATGAAAAATTATATTTCAAAATTCTGAGTAGCAATACGGTGTGAACTGTTAAATTATGTCCAATTACTCAAGAAAACGCTGAAGATATGCTTGTTAGGTTAATTTTTTTAAATTCATTAATAATGGATAGCCAAACTCGGTATACATTATTTATGATCTCGTAAATATTAATTAGTTGATATCTTGTATCACCTAAATTTGTGTTTAATAAAACACATTACTCGACTCTGGTCTATCTCCCATTTCTGTTATCGTTGTTGTTTGCTTTCTAATTGAATACAAAAGTGATAAAATTTTGTCATAAATCTAAAAAATGGGCCAATGTCTTAGAAATTCATGTCAGCGTTTTGGTGTGATACGGACTATTGATTTTTCCCTTTTCTTTTTGCAATGTGAATTTTAGGATATTTCTTTCTGCACCTCTATACTTTCCTTTGTTGTAATCAAAATATAAAAAAATATTGTATGAGCTTCACACCCATCTTTTTTTGTTCATTATTCGTTTTGTTAGAAGCCTATGAAAGCCATTAAATATTTTCAATATTTAAATTGTTTCTCCTTAATCAATTATTAATATTATTTAATAATTCTCGTTCATATATTATTTAATAACTCTTAATTATTCAGTTGAATTGAGTGTTATTAATACTAGTCCCATCATACTTAGTAAACTGCCACTAATCACAATAAAATCAGCTATTCTCGCTTACAAAATACTAGCATAAACCTAAATATTTTTCTCAGAAAATGTGCCTATAGTCTGTTCGGTTACAAGTTGAAATCACCAACGTAAAAGAAATACTCGCTTGACGTTATATTTTATATTTTTGGAGTATGTGAAATTGAAAATGGATATCGAAACATGTACCACAGTATAGAAATGGTGATCCAAATTCTCACTGATGCTTTTGTTTCCGACATGTTTGTCTCCGATCCAATCGCTTCACATCACATTAGCCGCCATGCCATACCACTTTTATGTATATAATATGAACCTGCTCTGGTCGGATACTGGCTAGGACTGTGTGTGTACATGTTATGTTATGCTGTGTTGCAATTATTGAACACCTTGTTTTCCTCAGTCAGCTTTCTCTCATATGACTTTTTATAAAAGAAAATTGTTCCTCGCTTTAACAATGGTTGAAAACTCATACCAGAAAAGTGAATGTCAAAGTTTGAAAGTCCAAGGTTGAGGATAAGGTGCGACATCTGCGTAGGGTCTTGCATACTGTGTCGTAGAAGAACACGTGCGGTGCTTTTCACAGTTGACGCAAACTTTCCTCATCTTTGAACCTCAACGATTCTCATTATTGTGTACCACAGTTGTCAAAGACAACATTGTTCATTATTTTAGAACAGTGCAATGTGAAGTCATTACAGCTTATTCATGCCCTGATATTCAAAATATACTTTTTATTTGAATATTAATATGTTTTAACATGTCTTGGTCCTGCTTACACGTGTCGTTTTCACGTCACGTGTGTTAGTGAGACCTGAGAATTCATCTTTGAATTGAATTCTGAAATGCCCTCAATTATTGTTTTAAATTAATATTTCTGACGCCAATGAATGTTGAACAAAAGGGAGAGTTAAATATAATAATTTGAACGGTGTCTGGTCTCTCAAATCATAAAATAAAATATTAGCTTAAATAGCTTTTCATAAGACAATCCACGTGGAAGTCTGTAACATTGTGTAACACAATATTTCTCATAACATTGTGTAATTTACCATGAACAAAATCCCATGAATATAGCGCAAGCTAATTCTCAAATCCCAACATGAATATATGATGAGCAAGAAATGTTAGCTTAGCTACAAGAAATTGGAGGTCAGCCTTTCTCTTGCAAGCTATGTCTAGTATGAGATTATAGACAATATGTTTGTCTCTTAGGACTACCTAGCTAATAAAATTATAACCGATTTTATTACACAAGCTTATCAAATGTGTAACTTTATTTCCTTATTCATATATGATATAAGTGAGACATTATGTAACTTAACTCTGAAATTCAAAGAAACTAAAGTTTTTTTCATTTATTCATTCCACACAAATATATATTGTGTTCAACATAAATATATATTGTATCAGTGGCTCTTATTTATAAAATAAAAAATAAACACAATAACAAAATACAACAATTTTCTGTGGAGAATAAAATACTTTTAACAGATACATTTACGGAAATTGTAACTTTAATTAATGTTGAAAAAATTTACACTTGTAAATAATTTCTTAAAGTAAGTGTGGGTCATACTTACTTAATTTAATTGTTCTTAAATTGCTTCTCTTACTTAAGATAAGTTTCTATCATTTCAAGCATTTTCTTTCTTTTTCCTTTATGAGTATCTCTGATAATCTTGTCATTGATAATATCAATTTGTATATGTAATAAAATACCTCATTTAATTTAATTTGGATAAGAAATTCAAACCATAAATATTTTGTTTCCCTTTAAATCATATTTTTCTTTTAGAAACTTATTCCTTTCTTAAACTAGAAATATTTAGGGGTTGTGTTGTCTACTTCCCTCAGCAACATACTAAAATTTGAAGTAGTATTCTTATTATAGTGATATTGTCATCAACTTATCAAAGATTGAAATATTCGAATTCTCTATTTCAAATGTTGACTCACAATTAGTTAAGTTTTCTATCGTTTTCAATTAAGGAGGTGTAAAATCATATAATCTACTTATAAGGCATGCTATATGTTTTAATGCTATTAAGATGCCCAGCTGGTTTCTGAATTTATATGTTTCTATTATTTCTAATAATTTTCTCTTATTATTTTGTATAAAAAGAGTTGGGTGGTATGACTTCATTGCTGGACTTAAATTGGGTTACGTCAACCGATAAGTAAAATCTAATCGAAAATGGATGAATCTAAAACAATATTAAGATTATAATATTTTTATCTAAAATATAATTAACTTTTAATTACTCTAAAATTTCAATTTTATTGTTTTAAATATCTAAATTCGTATTATTTTTCTTCAGTCTTGTTTTCTTTTCAATTTTTAGTTTTCCATATTTTCGTATTTACTAGAATGCCTTGATTTAATCGTCAATAGTTTCAGTTGGGTCAATTATCTTCAATAAAGGAACATACTGGACTTCACACAAGTAATTTCTTCTTATGTTAACTCACAATTAATTGAAAACTCCACGTATTACAACTCATAAGGATATGTAATATTTATTCTTATAACTTTTTATACTACACAGTTAAAATTAGAGCTGTCAAAATGGGTAACCCGACCCGATCCGACCCGACCCACTACGAGTTGGTCACTTAGTGAGTCAACCCAACTCGGCTCATTTATTAGCGAATCGAAAAAATTTGAACCCGACCCGATCCACCACGGGTTGGTGGGTTAAACGGGTTAAACAGGTTGCCTCATTGGCTCACTAATTAACTTTTTTTTCACCCTTTTTTTCTCAGATTCTTATAACATATTACTTTAATCGATCAAATTGAAACAATAATAATTTGACCAATTGATATAAAAGAAAATGAAACAAAAGAAATATATTGTTATATATATTCTAAGCTATCAAGCATAAAATTTTGTAGTTTAATTAGACATACACAATCGTTTGACCAAGAAACTACACATAGTTGTTAACAAAAATATATAACACAAGATAAAACTGTCAGGCTTTAAAAACAAGATAAAACAAATGATATATTCCTGAATTATCCAATCTATAATATTATCCATTTATTAAAATTGGAATATGTCAATCTATAATATTATCCAATCTATAATCTTAGGGTTTTATTTGTAGAGGGGAACTTTTGGAAGGACAACAACGGGAAAGGCTATTGCTAAGTAAAGGTTGTAAATTTTGAATAATTAATTTGATTTCAATAAAAAAATAGGATTTGAATAATTAATTTAATTAAAAAAAATAGGTGGGTTGGTGAGCCAACATGACCCGCCATAGGTTCAACCCGTGTGAGTCGGATTCTTAATTAGCCGAGTCAAAATTGGCTCGCATAAAAAATTTTCCATTTTTTTTAACCCAACCCAACTCAAACCCATGGTGAGCAGATTGGTTCACAGATTTCAATCCATTTTGACAGCACTAGTTAAAATTAGGGATCATGGCGACTATGGTGGGTGGATGTTTGATTATACCCTTTTCATCTTTAAAATAAAAATTCAAATTCATTTTTTATTTATTTTTTAATGGATACAAAATTCGTGAATTATTTATCTCTTTTTCTATCTAGTGACGGTATAAATGTATTCATTCTCGTAATGTTTCAAGTAGTAATTAAATAAGCTATAAAAGAAATAAAAGATTACAATAAAAATATATGATATTATCATGTATTATGCATCAAAATGATATATATTTTAATTTTATGATTTAAAAACGGAATAATATTAAAATATTTATCAAATAACAATTACATGATTGAACAATTGAAATTAATAGTCAAACTTAACATTCTTGTGTGATCAAATATAAACATCACATCAGCATATTAAAAAAATGATAAAATATTTGACATATAAATCATGTAATTCATTCAATTCTGAATTATATTTTCTAGAATACATTGTTTGAAGGAAAAGGCATATATATATATATATATATATATATGAGTTGTAATAAGCGAGTTAACCTGGCTCATCACGGATTTGAGTCGGGTTGGGTTTAAAAAAATGTAATTTTTTTTATGCGGGTTAGTTTTTAACCCAGTTCACTTAGAACCCGATTCACCGGATTGAACCTGTAGTGAGCCGGGTTGGCTCGTAAATCCACCTAATTTAATTTAATTATTTATTATTTTTTGTTTCAATATTATTAGTTAACATTTTTTTTCATAAGATTGTAGATTAAAGAAGAAAATATTTAAAGAGAGAAAAATATTATAGATTTATATATTCAAGACTCTAATATTATAAATGGACAAGTGATACAAAAATTATCAATATTAAAAACTTATTTATTCGTCTTTTGTACATGTTTTTGGATTACTCTTGGATGATATGATACTTTTTTTCTTATTTATTTTGAATTGTCTTTAGAGTTTAACATCACTTTAGTGTGACGTTTATTTAGATTTGAATTAAAAAAATTGTAATTTTATTATTTTAAAAAAACTTATAATTAAATGAGCACTAGAACAAAAACAGCATATAACGTCACGCGTTCAACGTCCAACTACTGAATAACCAACCCTAAAAATGAGCTGTGACATTTTTGTAAATAAATGCAATTATTAAACGTCGTTTGGAATTGTAATTCAACGTAAAAGAATATAAAGCGTCGAATGCCTTTTAAATTCGACGTCAAAAAGTTAGTGAATTCAATAACAATTTGAGAGGGAGATTGAAAATTCATTCACTTTATCTTAGCACGCGATACCTTCTTCTCTTTTCAAACTTTTCTCGAACGAAGTTTGACGAGCATCACATGTAATCTTTCTTTCATTTGATACAAATGCATGTTAATTAATTACTTTATGTATGATTTTTGTTTGTTTTAATCGATTATTTTCGTGCTCTTCTCCTTCATAGGTGCATTATGTTTTCTCTCTCACTGGCGACGAAACTTTATTCCGATGAACCCACCTTTTGAAGGTTAGTTTTCGTTTTCGTTTTGAAGAACTTATGTGTTGAACTTGTTTGTTGCTTTTTTTTGTTGAACTTATTTGTTGTTGTTGTTTGGTTGAACTTGTTTGTTGTTGTTTGATTGAACTTGTTTGTTGTTGGTTATTATTGTTTGTTGTTAATATTACACTACACATTCATAGTTCATGCTTTATAAAATACCAAACACTGAAATTTGTTTTTTTTTTTTGCTTTTGAGGTCTCATAGAGTTGTAAAAAAGGATCAGAATTAATTAAAAAAAACAAAAAAAAATTGATTAACGTCGAATATTGACAAAATTTGACGTTAAGTT